>NC_133328.1:64232609-64532609 GCF_042186555.1 Aquarana catesbeiana | reverse complement strand
ATTTAGAAGTAAAATAAAGGCTTTTAGTACTGTATGGTGTCATCTGGCATATACAGTATTTCTTGGTCATGCACGCCCTTGCTCTATCAATGTCTACAAAAGGAAAAACATTACTTTTATTTATTTTCCATTTTAGACTTTATAAGAGTTGGAGGGTAATTGGTTGCTCTGATCAACAGGAACTTTTTTTATTGAAAAGGAACTTTACTCCTAAAAAAAAAAACTCTTTTAAATCAAATGTCTTATGAACTGATTTTTTTGTAGCAGATTTCCCTTCATAAGTCTTGTTTAGATGCATTCCAAGTAGAATTACTTTGCTCTCAAATTTCTGGCTCTTGACATAAGTGATACCCCAAACTTACACTTGTCACAATGCTAGGGTGACATTAGTGCTCTCAAGCTGCAATATGGTAATAAATCTCATGTACGTTACACTACTGGGCTCTAAAAACCCATTACAATAACAGAAAGGGCACCCGTGTGAAAATAGTTGTACGCACGAGATGTGGCATGGTCTACATTACATTTTCTACATTGCCAGGAAGAGAAAAGCAGGACACTTTCCATTGTGATGCAATCTTTTTAAGGGGAAGATATGCAATGCTGCAGGGAGGCCATCTGCAAAACTGGAGGTTAGTCTAAAAAATAGGGTTTGTATGCATTTTTTTTTAACTATTAGTAACATATGATTGCAATTCCACTTTAACTATACTTATTGTACATCTAACCCTATGAGCTGCTATTGCAGTGAAAATGGGAGAAAAAATTATATTTCTCTATCATTCATTGAAGGATACAGCCTACTTAGGAATAGCATGTTGGTGATATAAAACAAACATGTTTCCTGAATGAGCTGTGTCCTTAAGAGCCCATTCACACAGGGGCAACTTTGGATCCGACTTCAAGTCGCCCCAAGTCGCCCCTAGTCGCCTCAAGTCGCGCTACATGAAAAAATCAATGTAAATGAATGGATCTGTCTTAATGCACACTACTGCAGTCGCTCCGACTTCAGAAAAGGTTCCTGTACTACTTCAGTCCGACTTGAAGGCAACTTGTACCCATTGATTTCAATGGAAGTTGCCTCCAAGTCTGATCACTGTTCATACTGAGGCAACTTTACAGGAAGCAGAAAGGAAACAGAAAGTAATTTCCTCTACTAAACAGCCAGCCCCCTCCTTCTCACACACAGCTGATAAGCTCTGATTGGCCACTTGTAAAGTTCCCTGTCCTGGAGGCGACTTCAAGTTGTGTTGTAAGTTGCCCCAAGTCGTGCTGTGATTCATACTCAAGTCGTGTCCAAGTTGCCTCCCAAAGTCGCGCTGGAAGTCGTGTTGCCCCTGTGTGAATGGGCTCTTAAAGAACTTAGAGAAAGAAAAATTACGGTGCGTACAATATATGTTACTTTTTTTCACCATACCAATAGGTTTAAAGATTATCATGAAGGTTCTGTCTCCCCAACGCTGACAACCCTGACAATGTTCCACAAAGTTTGGGAAGCTAGGAAGTTAACGATAAAGTGTACATGTTTGTCCAAATATATGCCTACATGGAGTAATGTATTTCTATTACAAGAACTTGCTAACCTTTTTGGCTTTGAAGCCTTTTTGGCTTTGGCTTTAGAAAGTGGCAGGGTTGACATATCTGTACCTAGTGTTTCAGGGAACTAATATTAAAGAGTAACTCCACTTTGGTGAAATAATAGTAAATTAAAAAATAATAATTTAGCATAAATTGTTACACAAGCCATATTCTAATTTTATGTAATTACCTTTGCTTTTCAATCTGAAACCTTTGTAATTTTCTGTGAAATGCAATGAAATATGGCAACCTGGTGTTCTGTACACAACAGCCTCAGGAAGTAATTTCCTGCTTGTGTGATTGGCTTACTGATTTTCCCAAAAAGTCTGCACTAAGATCACAGTCACATTTTAGCCATCCTCTGCAATAGTACAAGTAAAAAGGCGCAAAGCACAGTTACCTTGAAAGTAAAACCGATTAGTCCAGGAACTGAAAGCTGTAAAAATGCATGTGTAAGTTCATGCATATATACTGGGGGTATATACGAGAGGTCAGTCAGGGCGGCCACCAAAGGAGCCAAAAGCAGGGTCCAGAAAGCTAAAACAACAACAAGGAGAGGGGCGCCTCTGAGTATAAATCATAAATACATTTTATTAAAACAACAATATCCACTCACATGGAAGTTGGAGAAGTTGCATTAGGGTCAGTTGGCTGGGCTGGAGAGATGCGGTGGAACTACAGGTCACAGCGGTTCCTGCAGGGCATGCCAGGTCCAGAGAGGATTAGTTCTTGCAGCCGGGTGCAATCTCTTGCAGCAAACAGTCCAACATAAATCCTGCTGAGTTGGGAGCCAGGTTATATCCCAGATGCACAGATAGGGGTTCCAGGGAGGGGGAGGGAGAGATGTGTAGGACGCCAGAGCATCCGTTCAGCCGTGCTGCTGCTCACTGGTTGAATAGTGTAAAGCCTCTAGGAAGGGATAAGGCCGGCCGAGCCGAAAATCACAAACGAGGCTTGGAGAGCAAATACAGCGTGGCGCCCGGTGATGACGTCACACGCATACGACGCGTTTCAGAATAGGCTTGCCATTGGTGGACGAATGGCCGCATTCCTTTCTCAAGCATAGGGAGAGGAGGACACAGTGGGCTTAAATAAACTGAAAAAAGGGGAGGGGGCGGGGCCGGAAAGTCCGTGATTTACATAACAAATAGGTAATGGGCGGCATAGAATGGCAGGGGGGATAAAAACAAAGGACCTTACAATGACATAGTGCAAGAAAATATAAAAAAATATGTGTATACTTTTACAACAGGGCTCCAATTGAGACAAAACATTGTTAGTAAAACCAGGTAAGGTAAGATAAGTTAGGAAACAAGCATTTAAAACATCATGAGGAAATAAATCATAAAGTACAGTGCAATAAAATAAATCAAGATAAATATACAGTAAATACAATAGACTGCCATAAGATGTTATGTATTGAGAGTGGGAGGTGACTATCAGGGATAGGGGATTGATAGTTGTAGTCTGCACCGTCTAGCGTGCAAAATGGAATAAAACAATATAAAATTAAATAATAAATTAATCCCGGGACTATGATTACAGAGAATATGGGGATAAACTAAAAGAGAATTACATATAAAAACTATTATATATAAAAACTGATGGATTTTAGTATTTCAGGATAAGTGTGGGGGGGGGGTTTGAGGGGGAGATATATATATATATATATATATATATATATATATATATGTGAGGGGGAGATATACACACACATATACATATATATATACATACACATATATACATATATATATATATATACATATATACACGTGTGTGCATCCACATTCTTGCGTGCACACACACGCATAGCTACAACTAGGGGAAACATGAAGGATGAGTTATATAAGACTGATTGTATGTATGTGCACCAACTGTAAAGAAGGGAAGGGGGAAGGAAAAGGGGAGGAAAAAGGGAAGGGCAAAGGTAATTCCCCTGGGGAGGGGGGGGGGAAATGTGGGGGGGGGAGAGAGGGGGGAGGGGGAGAGGGAAAAAAAGGAGAAAAAAAGAGAAAAAAGGAGAAAAAGGGGGAAAGAGGAGGGGGGGTATATTGAGAAAAGGAGGGGGAGAAAGGGAAAGGGGACCACTAGAATAGCACCGATACTTACTAGAAAGAAGAACCCACCACCCCCATGTTTAGAAAAAAGAGACATAGGACCTGTGGTAAACAGATGATGACAAGGGTTAAATATAGCATTAGAAGAGATACATATATATATATATATATACACACATATGCATATACACATATACATACATATACATATACACATACATACACATACATAAACATCTACATAGAACCAAATAGTAAACATGATAGATATAATCCTATATAAATATGGACATGTAAGCGCACATATGGAGAGCTGCGTATACGTGCACACAGACCGGCAAATGAGACAAAATTTCATGATAGCTATAAAGTGGTAAGAGGAAAGGTTATTATAGGACTGTGGATATCTCTATTCCTTCATTGAGGCTGCCAGGGGAGAGTACATCTAAGCAGTATATCCAGAAAGTCTCTCTGGCGCAAAGCTTTTTAAAACGTTCAGCTTCTGACATGTGTTTAGGGATTTGTTCAATAACCCAAACTGACAGACCAGTGGTGGATTTGTTGTGAAACTCGGCAAAGTGCCGAGGGACACTGTGTTTGTCCTTACCACCCTCAATGAGTCGTCGATGCTGGCCGAACCGCTGCCTGAGTGGGCAGATAGTTCGCCCAACATAGATTAACCCACAAGGGCACGTGAGGCCATACACTACAAAATTGGACGAGCAGTTATAGAATTGTTCCAATGTATAAATTCTGCCTTTGGATAGAAAAGATTTTTTGCCATGTTCCACAAACATACAAGTCTTGCAGCGGGCTTTCTTACACTGATACATGCCGACTAATGGTATGAGGGTGGTGGGGTTGGAAGTGGGCGTGTCAATGGGCAATTTGCTCGGGGCAATCTTATTTTTGAGACTCGGAGCCTTTCGGTACGTGATTCTGGGTATAAGCGGAAGGGAGGTTTTCAGAAGTGGATCCTGTAGCAAAATGGACCAGTGTTTCTTTAGTATATTTTCCATTTTTTTGTACTGAAAATTGAAGGTAGTGATAAACCTAGTGGAATGATCTGTTATCTCTTTTTCTTTTTTGGCAGGTTTGCCTTTAGCGTAATGGTTGCAAGTTTGGTCAACTAGATCTTTAGGATAGTCTTTGTCGGCAAACTTCTTTTTAAGTTGTATGCTCATGGTGTCATAGTCGCTGTCTAGGGTGCAGTTCTGTCGTAGGCGGCAGAACTGACCTTTAGGTATGTTTTGTGTCCATTTTGGATAATGGCAACTCCTATAGTGCAAATAGGAGTTGCCGGCGGTAGGTTTGATGTGGTTTTTAGCGATAATCATGTTGTCTAAATGACCCAAATCTAGATCTAAAAAGGCCAGGTTAGTAGGATCGACAACGTGAGTGAAAGACAAGCTGTATGGGTTGGAATTGCAATGTTTGACAAAAAGGGAAACTAGGTCGACAGGGCCATCCCAAATGATGATTATGTCATCAATATAGCGGCCAAAGAATACAATATTGGCACAGTAGGGGTTGTTTTGTGTAATGAAATTCTTTTCCCAATAGCCCATTGCCAGGTTGGCGTAGGAGGGAGCGAAATTCGCTCCCATCGCAGTTCCCTTAGTTTGTAAGTAGAAATCGCCATTGAAATCGAAATAGTTATGGGTGAGGCAGAAATTGGTTGCCTCCAAGATGAATGCAGCTTGTCTGGGGTTGATAAAGGGATCTTGTGCGAGAAAAAATTCTAGCGCAAGTAGACCAAATGAGTGTGGGATTGAAGTGTAAAGTGATGTGACGTCCAGAGATAACCAGAGGTAAGATGGTTCCCACTTGTAAGATGCAAGTAGTTCCAACAAGTGTGAACCATCTCTGATATAGGACGGTAATTGTTTAACAATGGGCTGGAGATACAGATCAATATATTGACTAAAACCGGTAGTAACACTCTCCATGGCAGCCACAATGGGCCTGCCAGGGGGAGAAGTGAGACTCTTGTGGATTTTAGGTAAATGATAGAAATATGGGATCTGGTAAAAGTTTTTGGTGAAGAAGGAAGCTTCCGTTTTGTCAATCACTCCGCCATCAAGAGCTGATTTTACCAAAACATTAACTTCAGCAGCAAATTCAATGGTGGGGTCCTTGGAGAGTTTTTTATATGTAGTCTCATCTGAGAGGAGTCTAAGGGCTTCGTTAATGTAATCTGCCTTGTTTTGCAGGACAATACCTCCCCCTTTATCCGCTGATTTGATGATAATGTCAGCCGAATGTGTTAGGGAATCCAGAGCCTGGATTTCAGAAGCGGAAAGGTTGTGTATATGGGAAGGTATCGTGGTAGAGGTCTGGCAAAGTTTCAGGAAGTCAGCATATACTACCCTGTAAAAACTTTCCAGGTAGGGGCCTTTAGACTGGGCCGGATAGAAGATAGATTTAGGTTTCAGTGATGAGTGTAAAATAGGTGGTGACGTAGCAAGGTGTTGAGTAAAGAGACTAAGAGTGTCTCCTTCATTAGTTATGGTATCTAATATGTCTATGATGTCGCCATCATATTCAAACATATCTGTGGAAGGACTGGTGGGAAGAGGGTCCAGGCACACTTCAGTAGGTTTGTGTGGTTTGGCATGGAAAAACCTTTTGAGGGTCAAGTTGCGAATGTATCTGTTTAAATCTTTAAATAAAAGGAAGGGATTAGGCTTATTGATAGGGGCAAAATTAAGGCCTCTACTGAGTAGGCTAATGTCTGCGGGGGAAAGTTCGAGAGATGATAGGTTGAAGATTTTTACAGTTTGCGGAGCTTCGGTGTATTTGTTTCGGGATTTTTTTCGTCCTCCTCTGCAGCCTCTCCGGTGAGTTTTCGTTTTCTCCGGTTGGCTCGAGGAGGACTGGGGACTAAAAAAGTGTTGAAGTCTGTGGTGATAGAGGAACCCGATGTGTTAGGTATAGGACCTTCAGTCGAAGGTTCAATAGTAACAGTGGGGGTGTTGGAGGCGGATTGGACATCCATAGCTAAATCTAGTGATTTCCTGATGAGATGGATGTAGACATCATTTTGGAAACAGGGTTGGGCACAGAGGTAATATCATTTGTGATGTTGTCATGTCCCCTTCCTACATGGGAGGGCCTGTTATAAAAATTATTAAGATCATTAAGCAGTTTTCTGGATTTGGTTGTTGGGATTCTGTTGGTTTGATGACTAATACGAGTCATAGGAACAGAACCAAGTGAAGGATTTCTATGGGGAATAGAAATGCTCATAAGGGATAGAGGCGGATGATTTTGGGACAGGGGTGTGGTGGGAAGTAATGGGCGGGGGCGGGGGGGACAAGTGGGTCTGTGGGAAGAAAGGGCCAAGGGGGGATGGGAGGAAGAGGGTACAAAAGGTGGTTGGTTGGTAGTGGACGCAGGGGGGAAAAGAGAGGGAGGGGGACAGGGTAATCTGGTGTCAGATGGGGGAGGGGGTTGTTGAGATTTAGATTTCCAGTTGAAAATTCTATTCAAATTAAAGTCGTCTAGATCTCTTTTGAATTTGCCCAATTTTGTTTGAATCATATAGTCCTCATCAGATTTGGTGTTTTTCTTGAGGACATCAAGCCAAGAAAGTGGGACTGTAACCCTACGATCTGTAATCTCTGTAGCTATAGTATTAGCTTCAAGTTTAAGTTTCTCGAAGAGATGTAATTTATGCTCAATGAGTATTTCCATCCATTTGGATGTGCAAAATTCAGATATGGTTTCCCATTCTTTTTTACTGGTGGGGTTTAAAAATGGGCAGTCTTTTGTAATTCTGAGGCCTCGAGGGGAGATTTTGGTCGAGATATATTTTTCCAAGAAAAACTTATCCCACCATTGCTGATTCAGGTTTTTGATGATTCTCTCCAGGTGTTTAAATTTCCCGCAAAGGGTATATCTAGTGGCACCTGTTAATTTTATATCGTTAGAAAAAATAGTAGATGGGAGGATGGTGTACATATCCTCCAAGACATTGTGTCTATATGTCTCTATGTCTTTAAGAAGGTCCATAATGTAAAAAATAAACTTTGACAGTAAAATATTGGTATGTTCAACTATATAAGGGATTATTATAAATAGGCCGGAGGGATGGGGCAATAGGAAAATCAAAATCAAGAGAAAAAACAAAAAAAGGGGGGAAGGCACTTGGGATCAATATCTGTGGGGGTAGTGTTAGAAGGAAAATTTACCTTATAAACAGATATACAAGTGCAGTTTCAATATACGATAAACAACAAGGAACCGTTTGTTGCAGGTATACACAAAATTATATATACACAGAATTAAAATAACAAAAATGGTGGTAGTGCAGATTAATATTGATGGACACGGTAAAAAACATACATATACATATATATACACACGTATATTCCTTTGGCAATTGTGCATGCGGGTGGTAAGGACAAACACAGTGTCCCTCGGCACTTTGCCGAGTTTCACAACAAATCCACCACTGGTCTGTCAGTTTGGGTTATTGAACAAATCTCTAAACACATGTCAGAAGCTGAACGTTTTAAAAAGCTTTGCGCCAGAGAGACTTTCTGGATATACTGCTTAGATGTACTCTCCCCTGGCGGCCTCAATGTAGGAATAGAGATATCCACAGTTCTATAATAACCTTTCCTCTTACCACTTTATAGCTATCATGAAATTTTGTCTCATTTGCTTTTCCTTCCCCCTTCCCTTCTTTACAGTTGGTGCACATACATGCAATCAGTCTTATATAACTCATCCTTCATGTTTCCCCTAGTTGTAGCTATGCGTGTGTGTGCACGCAAGAATGTGGATGCACACACGTGTATATATGTGTATATATATATATATATGTGTGTGTATATCTCCCCCTCACACACATATATATATATATATATATATATATCTCCCCCTCAACCCCCCCCCCCCCCACACTTATCCTGAAATACTAAAATCCATCAGTTTTTATATATAATAGTTTTTATATATAATTCTCTTTTAGTTTATCCCCATATTCTCTGTAATCATAGTCCCGGGATTAATTTATTATTTAATTTTATATTGTTTTATTCCATTTTGCACGCTAGACGGTGCAGACTACAACTATCAATCCCCTATCCCTGACAGTCACCTCCCACTTTCAATACATAACATCTTATGGCAGTCTATTGTATTTACTGTATATTTATCTATATTTATTTTGATTTATTTTATTGCACTGTACTTTATGATTTATTTCCTCATGATGTTTTAAATGCTTGTTTCCTAATTTATCTTACCTTACTTGGTTTTACTAACAATGTTTTGTCTCAATTGGAGCCCTGTTGTAAAAGTATACACATATTTTTTTATATTTTCTTGCACTATGTCATTGTAAGGTCCTTTGTTTTTATCCCCCCTGCCATTCTATGCCGCCCATTACCTATTTGTTATGTAAATCACGGACTTTCCGGCCCTGCCCCCTCCCCTTTTTTCAGTTTATTTAACCCCACTGTGTCCTCCTCTCCCTATGCTTGAGAAAGGAATGCGGCCATTCGTCCACCAATGGCAAGCCTATTCTGAAACGCGTCGCATGCGTGTGACGTCATCACCGGGCGCCACGCTGTATTTGCTCTCCAAGCCTCGTTTGTGATTTTCGGCTCGGCCGGCCTTATCCCTTCCTAGAGGCTTTACACTATTCAACCAGTGAGCAGCAGCACGGCTGAACGGATGCTCTGGCGTCCTACACATCTCTCCCTCCCCCTCCCTGGAACCCCTATCTGTGCATCTGGGATATAACCTGGCTCCCAACTCAGCAGGATTTATGTTGGACTGTTTGCTGCAAGAGATTGCACCCGGCTGCAAGAACTAATCCTCTCTGGACCTGGCATGCCCTGCAGGAACCGCTGTGACCTGTAGTTCCACCGCATCTCTCCAGCCCAGCCAACTGACCCTAATGCAACTTCTCCAACTTCCATGTGAGTGGATATTGTTGTTTTAATAAAATGTATTTATGATTTATACTCAGAGGCGCCCCTCTCCTTGTTGATCCTCTGCAATAGGAATGTTATTTTTTGTGAGATTACACCCTAAGGGTTAATTACTTCTTGAAGGATGCAGACACTATAAATGTCCTCATTAGAACTCTGCAAGTGTGTGGGCAGGTGGCCTACTGTATTACATGTTAGTTATTTTGCTGCCTAGGTTGGACGGAAGGGGTAATGTTTTTTTTCCACCTTCCCTGAGCATGTTTGCAAGCTTTTTCTGGGGTCCAGCCTCACCTTGCATCATAAAAGGGAAGAGGTTCAAGTCCCAAGGGTTCCATCATCAGAGCTCCGAATCACCGGGTTATCCATAGCCATAAACATCTCCATTTGAGTTCTACCAATTATGGGCTTTTCCCTAAGGACTACTTCTGTGCAGGTACACTGGGGCAGCCACAGTTAGGTGTAGTTGGAAAAAGGATATTTATACAGTACATGCCATGCTAAGTTTTCAGTAAAAGTTTCTACTGTCATGAGCCTGGTCTGAAGTTATTCAAGGGGTGCCTGTTGGGTCTTGGCGTATTCCTAAAGAACCTGGGACTGTAAAAGCACTACAGGATATTTAACACTCCTACAAAAGCTGGCAAGTCCTCTGGTAGCGAGGGGGTCAGTTCTCTGACTCCTGCCATAGCTGTCCATCTCCTTCGATCATCCGTAGCAGACTAGCGTTACAGAGATCTGAGGCTTGATCACTGGATACAGGAAGGATTACTGAGCACGCATGGGCCCGCTATGAGTTTGGCGGGACTCCGTTCTGTTACAGGGTGTGAGGTAACAGAGATACACTGGACTGGTGGGGTAGGCAATGACTCTGCATATCCCTCAGAATACAACACACACACATCAGTACAAGTTGTGGACTGTCTTAAAGAGTAGGTCCAACCTCCCCACAAAAAAATTAAAAGTCAGCAGCTACAAATACTGCAGCCTGCTGACTTTTATTATGTGGACACTTACCTGTCTAGAGAGCCCGCAATCTTCGGGTCGGGTGCAGCCGCCGCCATTCCTGTTAAGGGAAGCTGGCTGTGAAGCCTTTTGGCTTCACAGCCTTCTCCCTACTGCGCATACGCGAAGAGCACTAAGCTTTCTAATTGGTCCGGTGGCTGAGGCAAGAGGAGTGGGCCGAACTTCCGAAAGACTGGGCAGCGGCCTGGTCTCCTGGTAGTAGGGAACAGTACCTGTCGAAAACAGGTACCTGTTCCCCCTCCCCCCCCAAAAGATGCCAAATGTAGCACCGGAGGGGGGGGTGGAGACAGATAAGCGGAAGTTTCACTTTTGAGTGGAACTCCGCTTTAATGTATGATTCTTCACATGACCGCAGCCTCTGCCTGGTTCTGGGCATTGGTGAGCCTTCGGGCAAGGTGTTACCCCACTTGCAGGGCTAGTGACCCCATTCATTGCCTGGTGTAGCCCAAGAACCCCTGGGAGCACACAACTTGGAGTAGTTGGCAAGTATACAATGCCGATCAGTACCGTCCCCCCCCCTCCCCACAAGTGTATCATCTGATACTAAACACAAACAATCCCATTCAAGAATCAGTATTCCAATGACATATTAGAACATTCTTGGCTTTTTCAGAAACCGGTAGGGCTCTGCTACAAAGTTTGTTAAAATCCTTGCAATGTGCATAGAATAGCCAGAGGGGATTGTTTTTTTTTCTCAACAAAAGTGGAGTTACTCTATAAGTCTTTTCAAACCGTATAGCATTATTCTACCACAAGATGTCCTCAGCTTCAACTTGGAAAACTAAGGGTTTACTATGAATGCTGGTACACCTGATTGGCTCCCGGTCTGAACACTGCTGTATAAACACTGCTGTACAGAGAATGGCAAGCTAAAATCGGTTATGTACACCGATAGAACTTTAATGATTGCAAGATCGGCACATGTTCTCTCCCATGTTCAAATAGTATCTCTCCTTAAGTCTCCTTCCCTTAGGGAGACACAACATAAACAATTCCTAGCCACTGATGATATGACAAAATTAGTGGAAGCCAGGATCCCCAGTTTCCGCAGCACCAATATTCCTTCTTTACTCTTTATTAGAGTAACAGAGTAGGATTGTAGCAATAGATGGGACCTTTAACTTCATTTGGAGTTTCACTTTAATTAAGGGCAGTGTGTTTAGAATTTCCAAACTCAAGCCAAACATAGTTAGGTCACATTACCTTTTGTTTTCTTTCTTCATCCTTTGATCGTTTTGGATGCAAATGTTTAGCCAAAGTAAAAGGAAATTAAGGCTGATTCTTGATTGCTTGGCTTTGGATTTTTCTGTGTGCTTTAAGTGTATAATAGTCTTTCAAAATGTGAGAAGCACAGATGGACCTTCTGCACTAAAATGAAATTACGCGTTGGCTCAGAAATTACTCTGAAATAGAATTTTATAATTGCTGCAGTGTGAATGGATGTCTGGGGTGGGGAGGCTGTGGGATATAAAGGGAATCTGTCACCTGAAAATGAATACTTGGACATGCAACCATTTAATTAGACAAAAGGGTCTAGAATTAGAATTTCTGTCGTTTAAAGAAAATATATAGTGTGCTTGTGTATATGCATCTCTCTCTCTCATGTTAAAACATAAAAATATATTTACACAAGCCAGCAGCTACTACTACTAGTAGCTGTCAGCTTGTGTTGCTGTCAGCTTGTGTTTTTGTGAGTGACAGCGATCTCTCTCCAGCCACCATCATTCCCAACTCAAGTTACCAGCTATTACTGTAGTCTCCTCTGAAGCCAGGGGTGTGTAAATGTCAGAAGTGTGTAACAGAGTTGTGTAGAGTTCAAGGATCCGGTGTGCATAAAACAGGATTCAGGAGTATGAAATGCTCAAAGTGCAGGGGTCTGGAGTGTGTAATGTACAGAATGCAGGGATCCAGAGAATTTCACACATGGAGTTCAGGAGTGTGTAATTCACAGTGTGCAGGGGTTAGGAGTGTGTAAATCACAAAGTTCAGAGGTCAGGAGTACATAACATACCAAGAACAAGGGTCAGGAGTATCTAAGGTACAGTGTGCAGGGGGAAAAGCACAAAACATACAAGGTGCAGGCATCAGGAGTATGTACCACACAGAATGCATGGGGTTTGAAGTGTATAATACACAGAATGCAGTGTTCAGAAGAAATGTGCAACACAATGGGGTTTATTTACTAAAGGCAAATCTACTTTGCACTACAAGTGCATTGCAATTGCACTTGGAAGTGCAGTCACTGTAGATCCAAGGGGGTAATGCAAGGAAAATAAAAAACAGTATTTTTGCTTGTACATGGTTGGATGATAAAATCAGCAGAGCTTCCCCTCATTTCAGAGCTTCCCCTCAGATCTAAAGTGACTGCACTTCCAAGTGCACTTGCCGTGCACTTGTAGTGCAAAGTGGATATGCCTTTATTAAATCAACCCCCAATGAGCACAAGGGTCTGGAGTGCATAATGCTCAAAGTGCAGTGAACAGGAGTATTTAGCACACAGAATAAAATGATCGCGAATATGTAATGCATGGAGCGCAAGGATCAGCAGGATCAGCTCATGAAGTGAAGGAATAAGGAGTATGTAACACATATAGTGCATAAGTCAGGAGTGTGTAATGCATGTAGTTTAGGGATCAGGAGTATATAATGCACAGAATGCAGTGATCAGGAGAATGTACAAGCAGAGTGCAGGGGTCAAGAGTGTGTAATGCACAAAGTTCAAGTTTCAGGAGTGTGTAATGCACAGGGTGCAGCGGTCAGGAGTGTGTAAAGCACAGAGTGCAGGGGTCCGAAGTATGCATCGTACATAATGCAGAGATCAGGAATATGTAACACAGACCTTAAGGATCAAGAGTATGTAATGCACAAAATGGAGGAGTTAAGAATGTGTAACACACAGAATGCAGGGATAAGGAGTGTGTGACACATGGAGTGAAGGAGTCAGGAGTGTGTAATGCATGGAATGCAGGGGCCAAGAGTGCGCAATGCAAGGAGTGCATGGATCAGGAAAATGCAACATACAGAGCACAGAGATCAGATGTAATTCAGAAAGCATAGAGATAAGGAATATATAATGCACAGAGTGCAGGGGTCAGGAGTGCATAATGCACAGAGTGCAGGGCTTGGAGTATGTAAAGCACGAAATGCAGGGCTCAAACATATGTAATTCACAAAGAACAGGGTTCTGGCGTGTTCAACACATGGAATGAAGGAGTCAGAGGTGCAGGAGTGTGCAATGTACAAAGTGCAGGGGTCTAGAAAATGTAAAGCACAGAGGTCATGGATCAGAAGTATGTATAACACACTTTGAGGGAAAAAAGTATTTGATCCCCTGCTGATTTTGTAAGTTTGCCCACTGACAAAGAAATGATCAGTCTATAATTTTAATCGTAGGTTTATTTTAACAATGAGAGATAGAATAACAAAAAAAAATCCAGAAAAACGCATTTCAAAAAAGTTATAAATTGATTTGCATTTTAATTAGTGAAATAAGTATTTGATCCCCTATCAATCAGCAATATTTCTGGCTCCCAGATGTCTTCCATACAGGTAAGGAGCTGAGATTAGGAGCATTCTCTGAGGCTGGGTTCACACTTGTACGACAAACGCTCCGACATTGGGAGCTCATGACGCATGACGTGTGCAAATCAATAGATTTGGACAATAGACGCACACCGGAAGTGACGTAAGAAGGCGCTGAACAACGCCAATTTTGTTCTCTGTCTGTTTTATACGTTTTAAATGTAAGAGTCCACTTGGGTATTTTAATAAATATTTTGTTTGGCCCATAACACATTACACTATTGGCGGCTTCTATGTTTTGTTCCCTTTGTCACTGAGGCATTTTTTCTGAACTAATTGGGATATTTGAGCGGATTACCTAGTCCATTGGAGAAATTCCTGAGAGCCCATCTACAGTGCATACTCCCTTAACATCCCTGGCGGTATGATTATTTCGGATTTTAGGTGCTGAAAGCGGTACAATTATTTTGCATGGAAATTTGGCGTTTTATATTGTAGGTCTGTAAATCTTAACAATAAAGCACTTAAATCTGTCCAAACCAGAGTCTAGTAGATATCCCGGGTATGATAAAGTTTGAAACACAAAAACATAAATTATAATATAATAAATAATTTAAAAAAATAAAAATAAATAGTAATAAAATAAATTTACCCACGATTCACTATCGCTCAATTCTGCAAGTGTTCTAATTTACTATCGCTGTTTTCTAGCTGGTCTAAAGCCACTTTTGACGTAAAGGGACACTTTTTGGTTGCTATGGACAATCTCCAGTTTCCAGGCAGAAAGAACAGTGTATATCATGTAAAACTGCATGCAGGGCATAGGACAAAGCACTGGGGACAAAAGGGAAGTGAAATAATTTCATACTGTACTGTAATCTGTAAGATTACAGTACTGTATGTGTTATGATTTTTACTTTTTTTTTATTTGCCGCCAGGCTCCGCCCCCGTGCGTCGCGACGCTCGCAGGGAACGGAGCCTGGCACAGAGAGGCTTCGGAGGAGGACACAGCCCGCGGACACTGCGGGGGACATCGCAGGATCCCGGGGACAAGGTAAGTAAGGAGGTACCAGGATCCTGCAATGTAATCCTGAGTGTGGCTCGGGGTTACCGCTAATGGTGCTGAATTTTAACCCTGAGCCACACTCGGGAAAACCGCCAGGGAGGTTAAGAAGTGCCCATAGTCGATAGTGGAGATCTTTGATCATTTATGGATGCAATTTACTTCTATAATTAAGGTGAGAGTTCTGGGAGACTGTAGTACTAAGAGGCTATTCAGGAAACACCTAGGATCATACATGGACACTTTTAAGTATCTATATTCATCCAACATCACTTACATTGGATCCATCAGTCTGTGAAGACGGCAGAAGTTTTAACACTTTATTCACCAATTTAGAGGACTATTTTACCTCAATATATATATATATATATATATATATATATATATATATATATATATATATAT
This sequence comes from Aquarana catesbeiana, assembly GCF_042186555.1. Taxonomy (NCBI): domain Eukaryota; kingdom Metazoa; phylum Chordata; class Amphibia; order Anura; family Ranidae; genus Aquarana; species Aquarana catesbeiana. The sequence continues at coordinate 64,517,016 of NC_133328.1, read as the reverse complement.
ATATATATTATTTTTGTGGGATTTATTCACTTTCATGGTATCTTTATCTTTGTGATGGATTATTATTTCACGTGATCTTAGGAAGATTTTGGGCACTCCATTGCAATTTTGCACATTTTTCATTATTTGCACAATTTTGGACACTTTATTGCAAATTTTGCACATTGTTTAATATATTCACTATTTTCACTCCAGTGGAGTTATTCCTTTTTAGTGTCATAGTTGTTGGTTATCCTATCACAGGGTTTTTTACAGTGATATTTACTTTATTATTTGCGCAAGATCACTTTATATAGATTTACTGTGTGCAAATCAATGATTCCCTATGAGAGCCGTCTTAACTGGTCTGACGCAAGTTGGTCCGACTTTGAAAATGCTCCCTACACTACTTTGGTCCCACTTGGGTCCTACTTCAGCCCATTGAATATCATTGAAGTCGGATCAAAGTAGGATCCTTGTCCGAACCATCCAACTTGTGACATCCAACATGGTGATTACAGCAGCAGTAAAAGGAATTTATGTCACTCTGGGATTGTTTTGATTGGTCAAAGGACAAGTCGTACTATCTCAAAGTCAGAGCAAAATCTTATCTTGTTCATTCAAGTCGGATGGAAATAGGACCAAAGTAGGACCGATGTAGGACAAATGTCGCAGGGCAAAGTAGGATGATAGTCGTACAACAGTCTTATCGTATCAGTGTGAACCCAGCCTTAAGGTTGGGTTCACACTGGTATGACCCGACTGTTGTACAACTGTCCTCCTACTTTGCCCTGCGACATTGGTCCTGCTTCCATACGATTTTGCTTCGAATTTGAGATAGCCCGACTTGTACCTTGACCAATCAAAACCATCCCAGTGTGACATAAATTCCTTTTCCTGCTGCTGTAATCACCATGTCGGATGTCACAAGTCGGATGGTTAGGACGAGGATCCGACTTTGATCCAACTGATATTAAATGGGCTGAAAACGGACCAAAGTCGGACCAAAGTAGTACAGGAACCTGTTCTAAAATCAGACCGACTTGTGTCGGACCAGTTAAGACGGCTCTTATAGGGAACTATTGATTTGTATATGTCATGCAACATGTGCGCCCATAGTTAGAGCTTATGTTGCACCAGTTTAAACCGGTCCTAAAGGGAGTGCTCCTAATCTCAGCTTGTTACCTGTATGAAAGACACCTGTCCACAGAAGCAATCAATCAGATTCCAATCTTTCCCCCATGGCCAAGACCAAAGAGCTGTCCAAGGATGTCAGGGACAAGATTGTAGACCTACACAAGGCTGGAATGGGCTACAAGACCATTGCCAAGCACCTTGGTAAGATAGTGACAACAGTTGGTGCTTTTATACGCAATTGGAAGAAACACAAAATAACTGTCAATCTCCCTCGGCCTGGGGCTCCATGGAAGGTCTCACCTCATGGAGTTTCAATGATCATGAGAACGGTGAGAAATCAGCCAGAACTACACGGGAGAATCTTGTCAAAGATCGCAAGGCAGCTATACCCATAGTCACCAAGAAAACAATTGGTAACACATTACGCCGTGAAGGACTGAAATCCTGCATTGCCCATAAGGTCCTCTGCTCAATAAAGCACATGTACAGGCCCATCTGAAGTTTGCTAATGAACATCTTAATGATTCAGAGGAGAACTGGGTGAATGTGTTGTGATCAGATGAGACCAAAATCGAGCTCTTTGGCATCAAGTCAACTCGCCATGTTTGGAGGAGGAGGAATGCTGTCTATGACCCCAAGAACACCATCCCCACCATCAGACATGGAGGTGAAAAACATTATGGTTTGGGGGTGTTTTTCTGCTAAGGGGACAGGACAACTTCACCAGCATCAAAGGGACAATGGACGGGGCTATGCATCATCAAATCTTGGGTGAGAACCTCCTTCCTTCAGCCAGGGCATTGAAAATGACAATAACCCAAAACACACGGCCAAGGCAACAAAGGAGTAGCTAAAAAAGAAGAAGCACATTAAGGTCCTGGAGTGGCCTAGCCAGTCTCCAGACCCTTATCCCATAGAAAATACGGTATGTGGAGGGAGCTGAAGGTTGGAGTTACCAAACGTCAGCCTCGAAACCTTAATGACTTGGAGAGGATCCGCAAAGGGGAGTGAGACAAAATCCCTCCTGAGATGTGTGCAAACCTGGTGGCCAACTACAAGAAACATCTGACTTCTGTGATTCTCAACAAGGTTTTGCCACCAAGTCATGATCTGTGAAGGGGTCAAATACTTATTTCACTCATTAAAATGCATATCAATTAATAATTTTTTTAAAATGCGTTTTCTGAATTTTGTTGTTATTCTGTCTCTCACTGTTAAAAATAAACCTACCATTAAAATCATTTCTTTGTCAGTGGGCAACTGTGCAAAATCAGCAGGGGATCAAATACTTTTTTCCCTCACTGTAGAATGCAGGCATCAGGAATGTCTGTCCAGATTGCTCTCTTTCATTGGGTAAAGTTCTTTGTGAATGGGTTAGGGTCTGATTAGTCACAGGATTCTCTCCCCCATTCACAGATCATGTTAAGCTACATTGATATGGCCAAATAGCAGCGGCCAGGGGTGGCCACTGGCAAGAATTAGTCGATCAGTATATGTTGCCTACACACATTGTTGCAACCAGCAGCAGCTGTCAGCAATCAAATCAATGACCAGCGCAGCCCCTGTTCACATATAGGAACAGGGGTTCCTATAGAACTCATATGGTCTACTCTATCCTTGTGAGAAAGCCTATTGGGTTGAAACGCGCTTAGGAAGATCTGTCTTTTCTTGGGGGGGTCACTGTATGTATGCAGCTATTTCTTCCTATATCTTTATAATGGAGCGGAGAACATTAAGAGGTGCAGGTTTGGAGCAGTGCCGTGGATATGGGTATGTTTTTACTGTGCTGTCACCCTGTTACATGTGTCCCCCATTAGCAGGGCGCCATTTTGCAAGTGTGGGCCACCATTCTCATAATCAGAAAGCTGATCCCGAGCAATGATGAGCAAACAACGCTGGAGTAAGCACATGTTGGCATGATGCAGCTAAAATAAAATCTGGAGAAGCTCAGCAGTAACGAGATGCAAAAATGAATGGCAAAAAAGTGAAACGGAATTTTATGGGGGGAAAAAAAACACAGGGCAATTATTTATGTTACACAGTACACAGGGCAATCTAAATTTCATCCAATTATAGTTATACTATTTTGACCTCTGGTCCTGAAAGGGTCAATCTCAAAATCTGATCCCCATGGGACCTTGTCCACACTGCTGATTGGAGGGATGAAATACTTCCTTCTCCAAAATGGTGGCCATATGTATACTCGTAGAAGACTGGTAAAGGACCTGGAAATCACTTAATAAATGGAATCAGGTCATCTGAGGATGAACTGGTGATCTGTGGCAATTGCTTGCTACAGATTGCCGTTATGTTGTGCAGATCCCTGTATGTCCTACTCACCTACAGTACTATAGACCCGAAATGCATGAATTAAAGTGTTAAAAGTCTTTTGGTATGTAGCATGTTGTACACTACTGAGACAAGTTAGACAATTTATTTCAATTGCCTTGAGTTTCTTAGTTTACCCTTTGTGAGAATATGTAGAAGCTTTAAAGGCTGGTCCATCCAAAAGGGATATTATAGTTATAGGGGGAACCAAGGAGGATAAGTGATCTCTGGCTTCTTATATGCCTTGAAATCCCCACCAGTGGGATCCCCCGGCCTTTGTTTAGAACTTTTAAATTCCTGTCCACCTGCAGTTTTTGGTATTTTTACACTTATGCCCTGTACACACGATAGGATTTTCCAACACCAAAACCATGGATTTTTCTCCAAAGGAAGTTGGCTCAAACTTGTCTTGCATACACACGGTCACACAAAGTTGGTCGGAAATTCTGAACGTCAAGAACGCGGCGACATACAACACGTACGCCGAGCTGAGAAAAGTGAAGTTTAATAGCCAGTGCGGCTCTTCTGCTTGATTCCAAGCATGCGTGGACTTTTGTGCGTCTGACTAATGTACACGCTGGGAATTTCTGTTGTCGGAAAATTTGAGAACCTGCTCTCAAACATTTGTTGGCAGAAATTCCGACAACAAATGTTCTGTGGAGCATACACACGGTCGGACTTTCCAACAACAAGCTCACATCCAACATTTGTTGTTGGAAAATCCTATCGTGTGTACAGGGCATTACTGTTCATTCCACATATTATAAAATAAAAAATCCAACAAGGGCACTGGTGCCCCCTCATAATGGTCAGATCTGGTATGTTTTAACCCTCTATCAGTTTATTGTTTGCTGTTCTGTGAAATGTCCCCTCACTTCCTGACCCAACAGCAAAGGTGCCCCCATTGGAAGATTTACCCTCACCTCTTGCTTTGGTGACAACTGTAACCACCCTAATTTCCCGTCACTTACTGTCTGGGTAACAATGGTCACCAGTACAAACAGAGGGGGGGGGACTTTCCAAGTGGGGACACAGACACCTTTTTTTTTTTTTTTTACAGGGGTTCTTATCCACCCCTTCTGTATTCAAAAATAAAAGGGGTTTCACAGAATATGTGTTTTGAGTGGATTGACCTTTTAAGAGCCCATAAAGTTCCTACAAGAATATCAGGCTTAGGCAATAGAGCCTGTAGCTTCCAGTATGACCAGCGTCTGATGTCACACATTGAGTGCATTCTTTGGCTGGATGTGACTCCATTACACTATTTGGTAGGAATTGATTACACCATGCGGGTTGAAAGACGTTTGGGTCTCATTAATGTACAGTATGTTCAAACAGCACATAACACATAACTCTTCACCTGGAAATGTAGTTATTAATGAAAAAACCTAACCTTCCACAATAATGCCATATAGAAATAGCCACCTGCATCAAAGCCAAATACGTCAACACCAGCCCTCCTAGACACTTCAACAATTACTCATAATAGCTTTACAGATCCTTGACTGTAACTCACTGTTATGGGGTATTCTGTATAAGTCAGGGAATAGAGACTGATGCCCATAGCAATAAATCAGAGTATGCTTTCAATCTTTTAAATTGCTGAATAATCTTAATTGGTTTCTGTGGGCAATGCCACCATTTTCCTTCCCTTCAATGTGTAATGTGTAATACAACAAAGCTGGGTTCTAAAGATGATTTCCTGGCACTAAGCATCATTAAAAGACTTGCACTGATAATTTTTGAACAAGACTTTTTAAGCCCAAATCAAGTAGAAACTAACCAACTAACCCAGCTTTTCTCAGCCGGGTTTTGTGTGGAACCCTAAAGTTCCTCCAAAGGTTACAAGGCGTTCCTTAGCTACTCCCACCTAAGGGTGTCTGCATAGTCCTGGCACCAATGCCAGAGCCAGTGGCATGAGACCAGTGAAGTTCCTCTTCTCTATTCTCAGGTAAGTAACTGCTGACACCAATGATCGTATTAACTGTCTGTAACTTCATTTTTACCAAAAAACGGTCTATGCGGGTAAGGGGCGCCTGCAGATAAAAACAAAATGTGCCACTTTGACTAAAGTTGGATAATGCTCTTGCTATAGGTGTGGGCCATTTATGTACCTCCCAAAAATATCAAAAGGGATGTCATCATCCCATCCTGCCTTGATGTAAGAATGTTGTTAAGACACTCCCAATGGTTATTGTTCCCCACTACCATAACAGGAGAAAGCTCTCAAATCCCACACATACTGGTCTACTATCCCCTCCGCTGCAGACTTGCTGAGCTCAGAGCTACTGCGACAGTGAAGAAAGAGCACATGCGAACGTGTTTGAATCGGATGGGGAAAAAAGCCACATCTAATGATTGGTAATTCTGCAATTTATTCCATTTTTTGTTTTGGGTTTAATACTGCTTTAACCAACCACGTCAGCTCCAGAAGATTATATACTATTATACTGACTACAACAGTAATCAGTTCTAAAAATATGCACTGTTACTGTACTAATAACACTGTGTTTTGACCCTGTGTTTGTTTACATACCGTACATATAGCTCTCTTTGATAATTACTGGAGCCGATCGGCAGGTGCCAGCGAACAAATCAGCAGCTGGCCCACTGATTGGTTTGTGCTGTAGCGAATCGCAGCACAGCTGGGGGGGCGGGGGTGTGCAGATCACGTACTGTACTAGGTACGTGATACTGCAATATATCTACAGTGGGCGGTCTGCAAGCAGTTAAAGTATCATAAACCCAGACTATGTAAAACCCCCTTACATGCCATGTAACAGAGTGTGCATACTCACAGAGCCACTAAAGCATTTGTTTTGTGTGGCGTGAAATATACCTGGTTGTTCCTGCCCTTAGCTGTCCCTCCCATCTTCCCTGTGTCCCCACTGCAGGTTGAGATTGTGTGTAGACAAGCTGGTGTCCTCTACTGGGCATGCTCTGTTTTAATTCCCTTCTAAGCTCTTCATTTCCTACTTTTTCTTATCTGTGCAGCACGCATGACTATAGAGTCACACATGTGGGTATATACACAGTGGAAAATTACACTCCCCTCTCTCCCTGCTCCTCCTCCTCTCTCCCTGCTCCTCCTCCTCTCTCCCTGCTCCTAGTGTGCTGATTGATTACGTCCACTAAGAAACTCACAATAACACTTAGTTTTGATATAAATCAGTATTAAATATATCAAATGCAATTGCTAATACCTATAAAGTAAAAAAGAGCCTTGGATGCAGATGCCATCTGAACGAAATGAAAGCTAGTGTCAATAATTTCTGACTCCGTCTATACCATATTCAAGACCACCTGATAGCAAATCTACTGCTACAGGGCGGCTGTTCTGTGCAGAATCACGTATATATACATGATTCCGCACTTCTGCATAAAGACGCACGCCTCTTCAGCTGTGATTAGTCACAGCAGATGCCGATCAGCAGGTGCTCGGTGAGGAGAGACAAAGGATGGAGTGCTGCCTATGTAAGCAATGCAGAGCTCCATCCTGTCAGCAGGGATATGGTTGATTTTGTTTCCCTGCAGAGCAGGCAATACAATCCAGCACACCCCTTAGTAAAAACACCACACTGTGTACACATAAATACTGGCTAGGTACACATTTAATCCTTTGTTAAACCTAGATGTTTAACCCCTTCCCAGCCAGGATCATTAGTACAGTGACAGTGCATATTTTTGGCACTAGTCACTGTATTGGTGTCACTGCTTCCCACAAAGTGTCAAAAGTGTCAGTGTCAGCAATATTGCAGTCCCGCTATCAGTCTCTGACCGCTGCCATTACTAGTAAAAAAATAAAAATACAGTATATATCCCATAGTTTGTAGACGCTATAACTGTTGTGCAAACCAAATCAATATACACTTATTGGGATTTTATGTACCAAAAATATGTAGCAGAATACATATTGGCCTTTTTTACATTTTTTTATTGGATATGTTTTATAGCAGAAAGTAAACAATATTTTTAATTCTTACTATTCAATTGTCTGTCTTTTTTTGTTTATAGCGCAAAAAAATCCCAGTGGTGATCAAATACCACCAAAAGAAAGCTCTAATTGTGGGGAAAAAATGACATGAATTTAATTTATGGGCAGCGGTGCATGACTGCGCAATTGTCAGTTAAACTAATACAGTGCTGTATAGCAAAAAAAATGGACAGAATTTTCCGGAGGTCAAGTGGTTAATGCACAAAATACACATTTGATGTGCTATAAAGGTTTATAGGGAGCTGTAACAGCATAAACAGTTTTTTGATGTTTATAATCTAATTTGAATTGCTCTTCTGAAACTGTTTTCTTTCTAGTCATGTGACCGGCACAGCACCAATCAGGGCTGTGCAGACACAGACTCACACTGTAGAGAGCATACATCAGCAGAGTAATAGAAGCCCCTCTCAAAGATCTTTCCCTGCAGATGCCAAAGAATAGGAAAAGATCATGTGACCACACAACAGTGCTGCAGGAATACAGCAGTTAGGCCCCTTTCACACATGCGGACCGTATGTCCGTATTTCATCCATCCGTTTTCGGATGAAATACGGACATACATGCATCCCTATGGGATAGCGGGTGTCAGCGGATGTACATCCGCTGACACCCGATGTTGTCCGGCTCCACTCTCGTCTGATTCTGCGGACGGAAGAAAATCCTATTTTTCTATCTGTCTGCAGAGCGGATCGGATGAACACGGACCGACGGTCCGTGTTCCTCCGATCCCCCATAGGGGAGAGCGGAGATCTGACAGGGCAGTCCCTGCACAGTGTGCGGGTCCCGCCCTGTCATCTGCCTGCTCAGCTGGGGAAAGCGGAGCGATCCCCGCTGAGCAGCGGATAAACACGGGGCGGATCAACACGGATCCGTCCCGTGTGAAAGGGGCCTTAGAGGATTTTAAAAAAACACAGTGGCATGATTTATATGATTTATGTGAATGAATTATGGAAATGAAGGCTCCATTTACACTTGTACGACTCCAAAGGTGACTTGATGTAACTTTGACGCAGCTTTGGATAGATGCCGCTTGGATGTGACTTGTTGTCCCTCTGCAAAGTTGGACCTAAGGTTGCACCACTGTTGCATGTAAAATGTTCAGGTACGACTTTAATGCAACTTTTGATGGTTAACATTGAAGTCTATGGCCCTCAAGTTACATAAAAGTCGTACCAAAGTAGTGCATGAACTACTTTGAAGTCGCTAAGACTTTAATTCACATATTTGAATGTTTATTGTTTGAAAACATGGGGTACGAATTGTCATGCCACTTTGATGTCTGAAATCACATGACAAGTCGCACAAGTTTGCATGGGGTGTAACACTTCTCTGTTTAGTATCACATTAAGTGCTAGGCTCGGGTTGTGTATAAGAGAAAGGGTCATTTTTAGGGGTAGCTGTGCATAATTTGTTTTCATTTCTTTTTTCAGTACTGAAAGCTCGTCATCCAACAGACGGCTCTCAGTGCTAGAAACGAATGTCCTAATAAATTGGGTAGTATTAACCCTGATTGTGTCTGTAATTATAGGTATGTTTTATATAGTTTTTTAAAGCTTCAGTCTGCAACCCCACCAAAGAATGAAATTAATACCCCAACTGATCCCATCCATATTTAACCCATATATTCCGCTTACATTTGCAGGCTGTTATATTACTTTGCACATTATATAGCAGCTGAGTAATGGTCTAAGAATGCTGTTATGTGTAACAAATACTTCTCCCATCTAACATTAACAATGTATAAATCTAAAGGGTGATAAAACATGTTGGAGTGTTGATGTAGCAATTTCTCTTATTAAACTACATGAATCATAAACGTATATTGGTGGATTTTGCTTTTCCAGTTACACCATCATACAAATAACTCCTGATCAAAGTAATTTATTTTCGCCTATATGAAAGTCAGTGTACTTAAAGTGGAACTCCAGGAATGTCACCACCAACCCCTCCAAAGCCCCGAGGGTATTTTTCTAAAAACCTCTATACATATCCAGTGATGTCACTGCAGCTTCTTCTCCTTCTTCCGACAGCAGCAGGTGGTTTTCCAGGACTGAGCTATGCTCACTTATAGATGCATGAGTGCACTTAGAGTGCAATTCACACCAATGCGTTGATCTGTGTTTTGGGGCAGCCTAAAGGCTAAGTTCACCTTTGTTTGCTTTTCTTCTTTTTTCTAAATTCCAGCTCCCCTATGTTGACATGCATGTGCAGTGTTATGGTGTGAATAGGACACATTGAAAATGATTGTTTTTCAGATGTCCTTCCGTTGATCTGCGTTCTTAAAGGCTAAGTTCACTTTTTTTTAAATTCCAGCTCCCCTATGTACCTATATAGCATTAATGTACTTCTTTTGCAAAAATAAAACAGCTTTTCAATAATTCTACACAAGCTCACCACCTCACTTCTTCATAGCTGTTTAAAAACACACTGCTCGATTACTTCTGCCTTACTTCCTGGGAAGACTTTAGGTCATGACACAGGAAGGAGTTGACCAGCTGATCTCATTAGCATATACCCTGGTCAGCTGGTCAACTCTGACCGAGGGAGGACTGCGGTCAGGTCTGTCTGTCGCCCCCCCCCCACCGACAGAGCACCAGCTGCCACTGGCTGTAAGACTTATTGTATCTTCAGAGTTATCCCATGCAGACTCAGTAACATTATGTAAGCATTGTTCCTGGCAAAAATCAGGACCTACTTACAAAAGAAGACCTGTCATGTCATATAACTAGACCAAAAGACTCTCCAGTGCTCCAAATTGGAGAATGGGGGGTTGTCCAAATTGAACTTGGACTTTAACATTCCAGCTTCCACCAGAGGTATAGACTTCTGTAATAGAGAGACCATGTTACTGCTTGTCCCCTGATTAGATGGCATGTCACATGCTCTTCGGAGAACAGTAAAACATCCAGCACGCTTCTTTAAAAAATAACAGAGTACCTATAATACTTTCTCAATATGAATGACATTTCAAACCAGTAAAAAAAGAACTGTTTCCTAACATAGCTGTCCGGCCTGTACACCGCTAATGTGATGGATTGCAGAAAGCAGGCTTGCCCCTGTGAACCATCTTTAATAAAAGATGTAGCAATGATTAATGTGACAATTCTTTGAAAGGCCATTGTTACGCACATTATGAATTTTAGCCTGATATAGAAAAGGAAAGTAAAGGAAGGTTAATTCCTCCTGAGTTTGATTAGAGGAACATAAGGGCTGGCTTCGTTTTTCACTTTTGATGCTTTTTATCTGTTTTCAGCTATAAATCTTTTGCACAGATTAGCCAAACCTGGCCAGGTCTACTTGTTTTCTATCCAAAGTGTTTTATACACAGTGTGTAAATCAACCGCATTCACACACAATGAACGATTCTTCTGAATGATCATATAAAACACCCATTAGAAGAATCATGGGTGACTTATTGCTGGATACCAAAATAGTGTCAATTACGGGGGACATATATACTATAAAAACCTATGCTGATGCCCTGTTACCCTGTTCGACCAAATGCTATTAATATTTTTAAACAAGAGGTTATTTTGAACATTTTGGTGCCCTAGGCCATGCATATATTTGTTAAGCCTCCCTTTAACCACTTCAGCTCCGGAAGGTTTTACCCAATTCCAGACCAGGCCATTTTTTGCAATACAGCACTGCGTTGTTTTAACTGACAATTGCGCGGTCATGTCACGCTGTACCCAAATAAAATTGATGTCCTTTTTTTCCCACAAAAAGAGCTTTCTTATGGTGGTATTTGATCACCTTTGCACGTGTTATTTTTTGCGCTATAAACAAAAAAAGACTGACAATTTTAAATAAAAAACTATATTTTTTACTTTCTGCTATAAAACATTCCCAATAAAAAAATTTTAAAAATCTAATTTCTTTATAAATTTAGTCCAATATGTATTCTGCTACATGTTTATTGTAAAAAAAAATTCCAATACGCATATATTGATTGGTTTGCGCAACGTCTACATAATAGGAGATAGATTTAGGGACTTTTTTATTTTTTTTAAATAGTTTTTACTAGTAATGGCAGCAATCTGTGATTTTTAGCGGGACTGTGACATTGCAGCGACACCAATACAGTGATCAGTGCTATAAAAATGCAGATTACTGTATCAATGACACTGACAGGAAAGGGGTTAACACCAGGGGCGATCAAAGGGTTAAATGTTCCCTAGGGAGGTGCTTACTAACTGTTTGGGGCAGTGTCACATTGAAGGAAAAGAGAGATCCGTGATTCAGCTTAGCTGAATCAAAAGATCTCTCTTTCCCTTCCTGACAGATCCACCGTTTGCCTTGTTTACACAGGCAGACAACTGATCCGTCTCTCCTTTGAATGATCGGCGGGTTGCAGCGGCTATCGCGGCCCCCAGACTCGCTGATTGGCTCCCGCTGTGTCTCCTCTCGGGTAGATTTCCCCCCACCTCTGTTCAGATGACAACTGTAAAACGTTAGATTTCCTTTGACTTTATGTACTGGTGACAAAGGTCAATAGGATAACAAGTGATGGAAAATGTATAGTGGGGGGCAGCAATAAAAACCTGACAGAGAGTCTATCTCATCCCTAGTCTAAGTTCTGGGTAATTTTTTAGTTAGTTTCTGGGTGGATGTTTATTACTGCACGACACTAATGCCCTGTACACATGGTCGGACATTGATCGGACATTCCGACAACAAAATCCATGGATTTTTTCCGACGGATGTTGGCTCAAACTTGTCTTGCATACACACGGTCACACAAAGTTGTCGGAAAATCCGATCGTTCTGAACGCGGTGACGTAAAACACGTACGTCAGGACTATAAACGGGGCAGTAGCCAATAGCTTTTGATTTGATTTCAATTTATTCTGAGCATGCGTGGCACTTTGTGTGTCGGATTTGTGTACACACGATCGGAATTTAACCAATCAGATTTTGTTGTCGGAAAATTTTATAGCCTGCTCTCAAACTTTGTGTGTCGGAAATTCCTATGGAAAATGTGTGATGGAGCCTACACATGGTCGGAATTTCCGACAACAAGGTCCTATCACACATTTTCCATTGGAAAATCCTATTGTGTGTTTAAAATAACAAACATGTCATACTTACCTCCACTGTGCAGCTGGTTTTGCACAGAGTGGCCCCGAACATTTCTAGGGTCCCCCCGGCGGCCCTTGCGGCTCCTCCCCGCATTAGATAACCCCCTTGGAGAAGCGCTCTCCCGAGGGGGTTACCTTGCGAGTGCGCTCCCGAGTCCAGCATTCAGCGTCCATAGAGGCCGAATGCAGGACTCGGCCCCGCCCCCCGGCGCCATTGTCATTGGATTTTATTGACAGCAGCGGGAGCCAATGGCTGCGCTGCTATCAATCTATCCAATCAAGAGCCGGGAACCCCTGGAGAGGGGGATGGCCGGGACGCGCTGATGGAAATTCGGGGCTCAGGTAAGTAAAACGGGGGGGGGGCTAGGGGGCCGGCGACTGCAATCATTTTTTTCACCTTAATGCATAGAATGCATTAAGGTGAAAAACACAAGGCTTTACAACCCTTTTAAGACGGCCATAGACATTCGTCAGGAACTGCCCAAGATTCAAACTGTGTATGGGCAGGCTAAATGTACCCAGTTTGATTGATCAACCGGTGGTTGCAGGAAACAAATTTGCACCGTCTAAGGCCTGCTTATAGAACCAGTTTTACAAAACTAACAATTCTATAGCAGTTTCTGACTCTGTGGATTATAGCAAGTTAGTTTACATTCTTGTTAATTTAGGGACACAGGATTCAGAGACAATTGGTTTATACTACCGCCTACAGGAGGATTTTGACAACAAATAAACAGTGACCAGCCTGGCATAACCCCTCCCATTCCCAGCATGCCTCAGTTTTTTTCTAGTGTCTTAGAAGGATTTTCTAATGAGAACACTTTAACTGTTTTACTAGCCAGTTTATCTTTTTTTCAAAATAATTTTGTGCTTCGTTGTACACACTATTGGAGCTGATCTTTTTAGGAAATTGTCCAGATCGCTCTATTATCTATTCTTGACCCTGCTGGACTGAAGATTGCAGGGTCTGCCTGGAATTTGATCTTTGAGCACCAGGCTTTGCAAGTGACATTTTTCAGACCTGTTGTACTGTCTTAGTCACAAAGCACTTTCCAGGTCCAGAGCCAGTTTGTGGTGTGACCCAGTTGCTGAAGACTCACATACAAGTAGGCTTTTTGGGATGAGCATCATGAGCTAATATATTTATTAGAACCGTTAGGAACCATTATCGCTCCTGATTCCATGGGTCTCCATGGACGTGGGTTAATACGCTAAACAAGTGCTGTGTCACTAGCTGGAGTGTCGCATGCAAGCTCAAGCTGTGCTCTGCTTTTGCCTTTCAGTGCAGGGTAGCATCTTCCATCCATGTACCTATTTAAAGAGACATTGGGGTTTATTTACTAAAGGAGGATAGGCTGTGCACTCTGCAAGAGCAGTTGCTCCAGAGCTTAGTAAATGAGCAGAAGCTCTGATGACTTCCATCATCCAAACATGTGCAAGCAAAAATTCTGTTGTTTTTATCTTCCTTGCATGTTATTGGGTATTCTTTGCAAAGTGAAACTTTACCTCATTTACTAAGCTTTGGAGCAACTGCACTTGCAGAGTGCAACTGCACTTTGCAAAGTGCACAGTATAGTTGCCTTTAGTAAATCAACCCCATTCTGTTTCACCTCTTTTAGTTCTTGCTGCCCCATGCAGTGACCAGGTCACCTCCAGCCATATGAACCTCTACTGCTCATGAGTGCTGTAAGCTTTTACCTGGTGTCCCCAATTAAGTTATCTCTGTTAAGCGGTACAACATATCAGACCCCAAGCGCAAGAGAAGCATTCACCTTGTATTGGGTCTTCCCTGCTTGAGTTCATAAACTCCTTGGAGTCTACCTCAACTTACTGGGTGTGGGCCCTCTTTGACACTATCCAGGGAGAAGTTTCCGCAGTTATGCAAGAATTTATGACAGAAATTACAACCTTAATTGCTGACTCTGAATGCAGAGGCCGTAAGTGTACTTCAACCCTTTCCCCTTCAACTCACTTTTTGACATACCAGCAGCTATAGTTGCCTCTGACCCTTCTGCTGCAGAGATTCTATCTGAAGTAGAGTCTTACAAATCCTTGCTGAATGAATTTTTCCTTGAGGGTTTGTAGCACTTACCATAGCTTTTAGACTTAAAGATACCATAACAGTTCCTAATGATGTAGAGAGAGTATCACCCTAAAAATGTAAAAGCAACTTTTAGCTTCTACTAGCGCTGTTACTAGTCTAGGATCCCTGAGAGTCCCTACAATCTTTCTGGTACACACTTTACCCAAAGGTATTCCCAATGGAGACAGAAGGAGACAAACTCCTGATAAACTAATGGCAGCTCCTAAACATTCCCAAAGATCACTAGCCTCCCATTCTTTGGTTAGGATTTTTGTACTGGGTGTACCTAATGTAGCTCCTCCTGCAGTGGCAGTTTTTGTAAAATCCTTTTCTTGGAATTCCTTAAGGGACACAGGACCCATTCCTGTGTGTTTTGTAATCTTACTCCTTATACTGCTTGTTTACAAACTGAGCCATGCTGGGTGTGGGATGGGTGTACCAAGCCGGTCACTGTTTTATTGTTTGCCAGTGTCCAAATTCTTCTATAGGTGGCAGTATAAGCATGGGCGTCCACAGAACTTTTTTCATGGGAAGCATCATTTTAAGGTCACCCATGCTCCGCCCTTTTGACAATGTCATGAAGGGGAGGGGCTTAGTCATCATCCCATAAAGCGCAGGCATGTGCCCATCATATGCAGCCTCACTGTGCCGATCAAATGTGGCCTGTACAGTACGGAGGGTGTACAGTATGTGTATATAGAGGGGGTGGATAGTATTAGTATATACAGGAAGGAAGGTGGATGTATATAGCTGTATACAGGACAGATTATGTATATCTGTAGTCAGTGATGATGGAGGAAGGTCTCTATATATACACAGGAAGGAAGGTGGGTATATATAGTTACACAGGAAGGAAGGTGGGTATATATAGTTACCTGTATATAGAGACCTTCCTCCATCATCACTGACTGCAGATATACATCATCTGTCCTGTATACAGGACAGATATATACAGGACAGATGATGTTTATCTGCAGTCAGTGATGATGGAGGAATACAGGAAGGAAGATGGGTGTACATAGCTGTAGATAGGACAGATGATATGATCTTTCCTATATCTGGCACCCCCCTTCACTGATCATACACATATGCACTCAGCTGCCCCCCTCATCTTTATATATGTCAGGCCACCACACACAAATTTATAAGCACACACAGCTCTGCCTCCTCTGTACTCAAACAGCCTCCTCCCTTCACGTGTAATCACAGCCCCCACTTGTAAGGTCATGGTGGTCTTCCTTCTCCTGGGTCCTGTTTCCACATGTCCCTTGGAAAAAACATTACAGGCAGCAAAGCAAACACGAGGGGCGCACATATAGGAAGCAGCCAGAGATGGCAGTAAAGAGCTCTGTAATCTCAGTGACACTGATCTGCCACAGCTGTGGAGCCGACTTGCACAAACCCAGAGAGCCAGCACAGCTACAGATGCGGCCAAGGCAGACCCTTGCCGATTCCAGGGGGGTCACTCGCCCCCCCCCCTTCCCCTACCTGCGGATGCCCATGAGTATAACCCAATTGTCTCTGAATCCTGTGTCCTACAATGAATTCAAAAAATATTTTTTAGGAAGTAAAAGAATCCCACTTTCGCTGCTATTGTTTAATTTTTAACTGCACATTTTACTGATTTGTAGGTATTGTTTGATGAGTTATAAAAAAAATGCTGCTATAAATTTCCAGAGACTGACTGTTGTAAGATATGAAGGATAGTCAGATCTCTCTATGTGGTTGTTATCAGAGATGAATTATGGGGAGCCTCCTCTGCTGTCAGGAGGGGACCGGGGAGTAGCTGGGTGTATTTCTGTTTTATAATGATGAATTAGGGTGGAACTCTGTCTGTCTGGCTGGTGTAATGACAGAGGTCAGTTAAAGTGTATCTAAACCCAAAATGTAATATATTGCAGCTTGCCAGTTCTTAGATGTATTCAATGCATTTTTTTCTTTTTCTTTTTTTTTCCCTTTATTTTCATCCGGTGATCTTGCCAATAAAATGCTACCTGTCCTAGAGCAACATTGCTCAGTGACTGTATTCTTATCTTCTCCATACAATAGGGGAGATGGCTAGGATCAATGTACCAGATATGGTAGAGGCAGAGAGCACAGGAAGTTATTAGCCCACAAGATCAACAGGTGCTATGTTGCTTACTGAGCAGCTATTAAAAGAAAATAAAACATTAAAAGTTATATTTAACAGACCAAAAGAAAGTAAATAAAGAGAAGTTCACTGCTAGAGTCTACATTATGCTTTAAGAGGAAAATTCTGGCTGATATCAAATGAAATTTATTGAGAAATAAGGATGCCCCTGTGGATTACTAGCTCATAAGGTGCTTGTAAACTTTAGTTGCCAATCTCCCAATCTGAACAACAATCTAAAATCTATAAATCAGCGGAGAAGAGTGAAATGATTTTTGTAAATGTCACAGTGAAATTTCCAATTTCTGATTCCTTGGCATATCTGAAACTCTTTATTTCACTCATTGGGGTTTATTTACTATAGCACGAAATTGCAAATGCGCGAATCAATGGTCGCAAAGTGACCTAAACCACGTAAATTAGCGCAAAAATGAATTCACTATCGCGCTCGGGAAAAAATTGTCACAAAATCTAATTCACTAAAGGTCACGAACAACAGAGACCATCTAAATCAGTAGTCGTGATTGAAACACAGGAATTGCACATAGAAATAATGTTTAGAGCATGATATGATCACCTAAATGGTACTTAACCGCTTCAGACCAGGAAGATTTTACCCCCTTCCTGACCAGAGCATTTTTTGCGATTCGGCACTGCGTTGCTTTAACTGACAATTGCACGGTCGTGCAACGTTGCTCCCAAACAAAATTGACGTCTTTTATTCCCCCAAAAATAGAGCTTTCTTTTGGTGGTATTTGATCACCTCTGCAATTTTTATTTTTTCACTATAAACAAAATAAGAGCGACATTTTTGAAAAAAACTCATTTTTTTTTACATTTTACTATAATAAATATCCCCCAAAAATATATAAAAAAAACATTTTTTTTCCTCAGTTTAGGCCGATCCGTATTCTTCTACATATTTTTGGTAAAAAAAAATAGCTATAAGCGTTTATTGATTAGTTTGCGCAAAAGTTATAGCGTTTACAAAATAGGGGATAGTTTTATGGCATTTTTATTAATAATTTTTTTTTTACTAGTAATGGAGGCGATCAGCGATTTTTATCGTGACTGCGACAGTATGGCGGACACATCGGACATTTTTGACACATTTTTGGGACCATTGTCATTTATACAGAAATCAATGCTATACAAATGCACTGATTCCTGTGTAAATGACACTGGCAGTGAAGGGGTTAACCACTAGGGGGCGGGGAGGGGTTAAGTCAGTACTGGGGAGTGATTCTAACTGTAGGGGGATGGGCCAGCTGTGACACGTCACGGATCTCTGCTCCCGATGACAGGGAGCAGAGATCAGTGACACTGTCACTAGGCAGAACGGGGAGATGCTGTTTACATCAGCATTTTCCCGTTCGTCCTCTCCGTGAGGCGATCGCGGGTATCCCCGCAGCGATCGAGTCCGCGGGACCCGCGACCTGACTCACGGAGCTCCCGGCCGGCGCGCACGTGTTAGCATGGCGGCAAATTTAAAGGGACGTACCTATACGTCCATTTGCCCAGCCGTGCCATTCTGTCGACGTACATCGGCGTGCGCTGCTCGGGAAGTGGTTAAATATGGGGTATATTGTTTAAAGATAATCTGCTTTTAAACTGCTGAAAAAATTGATCTATAAACTGAAATATCATTGAAAGTCTGAGAAGAGATAAATTCCCTATCTTTCTACAACTACGTATCAGCACAAGTGCGCATGCTCAGAAATGCAAAATAGTCACAATTTAATGCCCATTCATTTTTTACCGAGCTCTATAGTAAATTTACAAATTTGCGTGCGGCTAAAATGTGCTTGCAAACGTGGACATGTGCGTTATATAGCCAAATGCAAGTTTCAACCATTGCTTATAACTGTACAATTGTTATTTCCACAAAAAAGTTATTTAAATTTTGAGATGATTGTTTATTTCTCTAAAATAAATTGTCCTTGCTGGGTTTTTATGTTGCTTCTTCATATATTTTTTTTAAAGAATGCTAGTAATGTGTAATGTTTTCGTGTTTTAGTAAAATATATTTTTCTCTGTCTCTCACTTGTTGCTCTCCATCTCCCAAAAAATCGAATCCAAAACTCCCACAAACCATAAACAATACCATTGCTGATGAAAATTTTAATTGTTTTAGAAGATTAGGACATTTTGAGCAGACTTTTCTGTTGAGGATACCTAAAGTTCCTATAAACAACTCCATCATTGACTCTTATCTTAAAACCATCAAGGTATTTAGGGTTTTGTTTTATTTTACTCAATTTACTGTTAATGTGAGGCAAAGGGCTTTTGCCATCTGCAATATTGACCATGCCATATATCTCATACTTTTTAAGAAGCTCTTTTGATACACTAGCCAGACTAAACGATATTGTGAACTGGTGGCTGACTTGTATCCCGGTGTATTTTCTTTGGGGGTTTCTTTGCCCAGTAAGTATGACATTATTATGGCTATGGTTGGAAGCTAGCATGTTGTGTATTTTTTAGAGGCTTATTTTCCTCTTGTCCCTTTTAGAATGGGGCTGTTTGGTCTATTGGCTGATTGATCTAGGGATGATACTGCTGATCTAACTGCTTCTGGATAGCACCTGGCATGCTACACATATGAGGGCTCTCTATGATTTGTGAGTGGCACTCCTAGTACATTGATTTCCATATTATATGGGGATTATATTATTTAAATGTTATGCTGCATTTTTCATCCGATTGGAATATGATGTTTCCCTCCTCTCCATTTTTTCTATACAAGAACCTTATTTACAGTCAAGACAATAAGGTCCTGAGGAAGCATAAAGCGAAACGTCAACCTCTTTGACTCAGTAGTAACAGGGATCCAATATGATATATACTATGTGGTTGTATCAACGAGAGCTTCAATTTCCTTGTTTTTATCCTGTACTAATATTTTTTAGAATTAATTTTTTTGTAACGTATGTGTAATAAAGGGATTTAGTTATATTATGTAGTGTTGTTCCTTTTCTGGTACCGGTAAAGTGTGCTCAAAATATCCTAATCTTCTAAAACAATCTATATATGTATGTGGTACCCCCTTAGCCATTTATCTTTTACCACTTCAATACCGGGCATTTTCGGCCATTCCTGCCCAGGACAATTTTCAGCTTTCAGCACTGTCACATTTTGAATGACAATTGCACGGTCATGCAACACTGTACCCAAACTACATTTTTATCATTTTCTTCCCCCAAATAGAGCTTTCTTTTGGTGGTATTTGATCACCTCTAGGGTTTTTTTTTTTTTTTGCTAAACAAAGTAAAAAAGACCAATATTTAAAAAAAAAAAAGTTTTTCTTAGTTTTTGTCATAAAATTTTGTTTTCCCCTTCACTGACGGGCACTGATGAGGTGGCACTGATGGGCACTGATAAGGCGGCACTATTGGGCACTAATAAGTTGGCACTGATAAAGTGGCATTGATGGGCACTGATGAGAAGGCACTGATATGTAGAATTAAAGGGCACTGATAGGCGGCACTGATATTCAGCACTGATGGGCACCAATAGGCGGCACTGATAGGTGACACTGATGGGCACAGACAGGCGGCACTGATGGGCACTGACGGGCGGCACTGATGGGCACTGACAATTGACTGTGATGGACACTGACAGGCAGCTGTGATGAGCACTGACGGGTGGCACTGATTGGCACTGATAGGTGGTACTGATTGGCACTGACAGGTGGCACTTATGGGCAGCACTGATGATGAGGTACTGAGAGATTACTAACAGGTGTTACTGCTGGGCACTGATTGGCACTGTGGTGGGCACTGATTGGCACTGTGGTGGGCTCTGATTGGCACTGTGGTGGGCACTGGCACACTTTATTGTTGGGACACTGCTGGGCACTGATTTACAGGTGATTTGCACAACTGAGGGGGCTGTGCTGATAATCAATTTGCTGATTATCAGCACAGCCCCCCCCCTCCGATCGGCTCTCCCTGTCAGCGCGAACCGAGAAATGCCGTTTACTGGCACTTCCTGGTTCACGCGATGATCAGCTGTGATTGGTCACAGCTGATCACGTGGTAAGAAGCCTCTGACAGAGGCTTCTTATCGCGATCGCTGCGCTGCATGCCCCCATGGGCACGCGCCGGCATGTTGTCCTGCTGGACGTCATATGACGCCCAGTCAGGCTAACAGAACCACTTCCCAGTCGTCATTCTGCATAAGGTGGGTATTAAGTGGTTAAATAGATGCAAATTTTAAATGAGTCAAAATTTTAGTATTTCCAAATGATCATAATTTGACACCAAAAAATGTGATATGTATACCAACATCAGAAATGAAAATGTCATTCCCAAAATTCAGAGGGTAACATCACTATTCTACACTCACACACCAATAATCACCAAATATCACAGAATACATCAAGAAGCATAACTCCTGACGAATGTCATTCTACCACCTATAGGTATATGTCCAAAGAAATGCAGAATTTGTGTATTTATGTGTAGGAGGGTTCCACCACCATTGCAAATCGTGCCATATGTTTTCTATGGGCAAAGACATTATTCAACCTTAAGAATGCCCCACGAGCACCAATTGCAGCCTCTTAGCAGGCAAATAGCCCAAAAATTACAGATGGTTCTTTAGCAGCATGCTGACAGTAATCAGCCATACCCAGCCTTCAAAACAGATGGCATATGCTAGAAACAGGTTGTTCAATGATTCCCCTGGCCTTCCACAGTACATCTGCATTGATTAACTTATTGCACCCCTGGGACTTAGGACTGTAATCAGCACCAGCACTAATTGCAGCCTCTTACAAAGCAAAAAGCAACAAAATTATAGATGGTTCAATAGCAACATGCTGACAGTAATCAGCCATACTCAGCCTTCAAAACAGATGGCATATCGCAGAAACAGGTTGTTCAATGGTTCTCTGGCCTTCCACAGGACATCTGCATTGATTAACTTATTGCACCCCTGGGACTTAAGACTGTTTGACACAACAGAGATGCAGCCTTCATCCATGTGGCAGCACAGTGGCTAACTGGCTAGCACTTCTGCTTAGCAGCACTGGGGTAGATGGTTCAAATGCCAAATATGCTGCTACCTGGCTAGAGGTTTGTATGTTCTTCCTCTGCTGTGGTTTTAAAGGTTTTTTTTCCACCAGTGATTACATTTTTGATAGGTTTCACATAACAGAAACCCAAGAAATGACATTATAAATCAAGCGCGTTTGGGTTTGCACCAAATTTATAACTGTGTGTTTTGGGGCAGATATGGATGTATAAGTCTGGTGTGATCCTGCACACATATTTTAATGTTGTATGCTGATGATGAATGACAAATGCGCTTTGTCAACAATTTGTGTGAAGCAGCCCTCACAAAGTTGTAATTTCCTGTTTTGTACCCTCCACATGCCCAACAACGTATAAGTTTAATTTGTAGATTTTTGGTATCATTGATCATGGCCAGAGTGTTGGACATTTGTTATTTTTAGGTTTACCCTGCACAGATATATATGATGATGCATTCTTTAATTTGTAAAGAGTGTGTATTCCTGATAAACAGGTGTGAGCACTTGAGGCATACATGAAGAGACGGAATCAATTAGACTGGTGGATGTGTCCTTTACTGGGTGGGTCTAGCTGTGCTAGTAATCCTAGCTAGGTTATATAAAGGCCTGCAGTTGTGGCGGTTGTTTGGCCTGAAAGGAGGCCAGAATCTTTGTTTGCAGTGCTTATGTTGGTTTACAAATAGATATGTTTTTTTATTTTTTTTGGGGGGGGGAGGTGTGCATAATGCCTGACCCACACCCCACTAATGCTGTGGTTTGACGATTGCTTTATGTGTTTGCTGGTATAGTTTTGCATTAGGCCCTCAAAAGTGTGTCTTTGTGGGCATGTTTTCCAAATTGTTTCTTTGTCCAGTCTGACCATGTGTTCATTGTTTGTGAGCAGACCTGTATCTTGTTCTAGTTACTTCTAAATCTCATGTGCTAGATTTCCAACTGCTAATCTTAATCTAGTTTATGTAATGGTTTAGATGAAAAGGAAGCTGTGTGTCAATTTTGTTTTGTGCTCTGTCTTTTTGGACTTTGTATTAATTTTGTCTGTTTTTGCCTGTGATAATCCTGCAATTTAACTTTTTAGGGGTTTGGGGCGAGGAGTTCTGATCACCAAAAAGGTTTGTCATGGTTGTTATTAGCTTGATTTGTATCCCTGTTTTTCTAATGTGAGTTTTAATGTGTCTAATTTTTTGTGTCCTACCCTTGTAGATTGTAAGCTCTTTTGAGCAGGGCCCTTCTAACTATATTGTCAAATGCTGGAGCATCATTTATATGCCTTTTTTTTTTGCCCAAGTACATTAATGTAACAAATGTTTATACTAATGTTGAAATAAAAAGTTGATTACTTTTTGCTTTATATTTGACTTTTGCAGACTATAAATACATATTTTATAAGTGCAAACTATTCTATTCTATTCTATTTTCGCAATAGTTGTCCTATAATAGAGGCTTTCTCTGATCCGACTTGTGTTCACAGTTGGTCTGTCATTACCTCAATTGTTCCTGTCAGCACTTCACGCCTGGTCCTGTTGATGGCAAGGATCACACTTCAGTACTGCCAGGGTGATCCATCATCCACCAGTGTGAGATCCGTGCTGCAGGCAGGACTTGACTTACACTCAGGCAAACTTTAGTTTATAGCATCTGCTCTCTGAATGTCCCTACTTTTTTCTCCCCTCTCTCTGCATTATACTTGCTGCTAATGTAAAACACAACTCCAGGGCCATCTTTAAGGCAGGGCAAAAGGGGCAGCTGCCCTGAGCCCTGTCATTGTTGTGGGGCCCAAAGCAGCTGTCTCATACTTGCCAACTAACCCAGTTTAAATTCCCTCGTCCCTTGAGGATTTAGTCCAGTGCTGTGTCCTGATATCTCAGTGCGAAGTGTTGCTACTAATGCTGCCCAGCTCCGCCCTATCGTTGTGTACAGATGACTAACCTGCAGACCTTATGTTTACATGTAAATAACCGGCATTGTTATGCAAATAGCGGCTGCATTAATATGTGAATAGTCGCGGACTGGCAGCATTCATATGTAAATAGAGGAGGCATTCATATGTATATCATGCCAACTTGAGGGGAGATAAAGGGGTGTGCTAGAAAGTCCTGCCTGCGACTATGGTCATTCAGCCTAACATCAGCCTGTTCTGCAAAGGTAAGCAAGTTGGTAGGGGGGAGGGTAGTGTGGGGTGTGCAGAGGTAGGCAGAGAAGGAATTAAATTTTGGGGTGCACAGGTGAGGAATGAGGGGATGTGTAGAGGTAAGGAAGGTGGGTGCAAAGATGAGCAGAGGAGGCAGGTAGAGTTAAAGGGGTGGAGGGTTGGAGTGGAGAGGACAGGTGAGGTTTGGGGCGCAAAGGTGTACTGACAGGGTGGATAAAGATATAGGTTGCGTGTAGGGCAGCCCAATTATTTCAATGGGCTGCTCTATGCGCTAAAAATGCGGAAGAAAGTCCCTAACGCTTTTTCAAAATCACACGGTTGCACAGCACATGTCAGCAGATGCATGAGGGTCTCATTAACAATTAATGGCACTGCTGTGTATCTGCTAAAGGGCAGCATGTTTCTGTGGTTTCAGGAAAGCGATTTTGCATGCGTTCCCAACACACACAAATGTGAACGCAGGCTAAATGCCCCAGTTACATTGGTGGTCAGTGTAAATCTTCTCATTACATTGGGGCTTGGTGTAGAATCCTTTCATTCACACTAGTGGTCAGTGTGAAGGTCCCCCTTACATTAGTGGTCAGTGCAAATCCCTTCTTAAATTGGTGGTTACTGTGAATGCTCCTATTACATTAGTGGTCAGTGTAAATCCCCTTTACATTGGTGGCCAGTGTTGAAATGCTTTATATTGGTAGTCGGTAAAGTCAGAGTTTTCTGTCTATTGATGGGTCCCCTCACCACCCCAGTCCATGGTGTGCAGGCAGGTGGAGAGCGAAATTGCATTGGGGGGGGGGCAAGAAAATGTTTGCCCAGGGTCCAATCAATATTAAAGACGGCCCTGCACACCTCTGTAATTGAAATGCCACTAAGCAGTTTATAGTGTGATCCAACCTATATACCAGGGGGCGGCCCATCCGTTGGGGCACACAGGGGGTGCCCCCTCTATCCACGCCACCCCCTATATGAGTAATGGATGGAGGTGTTTATTTGAAGCACCTGATTAGAGCCATAGGTGGACTTGTGGCGCAGAGCATTGCACTCGGACCCAGGTGTGTTAGAAAAGCAAATGAATATTCACTTTTTCTAACACTAAATTGCCTCTCCGCCAATCAGGAAGCGCAGTTCAGATACCTGTTTTCCGATTGGCTGAAAGGTCAGACGATCCTATTGGATGCCTAGGAGGAGGGGGATGTACGGCGGAAGCCACCGTGATCCACACCACAGGAGAAGGAAATAAGCTGCCGGGCCCGCCCGCCAGCCTCCTAGATGGGGTAAGTGCGGGGCTTTGATGTCTCGGCTGTCCTCCCGGGGGGGGTTGCCGCCGCCGACCGACTGGGAGGGGGCTGTTTGCCACCCCCCCAAAAGAAAAAAACACCATCCGCCACTGTTATATACAGTACAACATACTGTATATACAAGTATAATATAACATGGTACAAAAGGAAAACATTTTTTTATCTTATTGCATTCCCTGCATTAAGGCAAAAATGTTCCAATATTTGTATCGTCCCCTCACCCCCTAAATATTTAGTCCTCACTCGATTCAGCACTGTGCCCATTGGCAGCGACTTTCTCCTCTGTCCCCTCTCTCACAGGACAGAGAGACAGCTGCGGGAGCAATTGGTTCTTGCTGCTGTCAATAAAATCCTGTGAGAAGAGTGCAGGGGCGAGGCCAAGCTGCGCTGTGTGTGCCTATAGACACACACAGTATAACTCAGGAGTATGCCTGCGCTTATGCCACCACAGGAAGCGGATTCCTATTGTGGGACATGAAGAAGAGGAGGAACCTAGGGCACCGGCCTCAAAAGAGAAGAATCTGGGCTGGTAAGTATAAACCTGTTTATTATTTTAACCATTTCAGCCCCGGAAGGTTTTACCCCCTTAATGAACAGAGCATTTTTTGCGATACGGCACTACATCGCTTTATCTGACAATTGCACGGTCGTGCAACGTTGTACCCAAACAAAATTGACGTCCTTTTTTTCCCACAAATAGAGCTTTCTTTTGGTGGTATTTTTATCACCTCTGCGGTTTTTATTTTTTGCTCTATAAACAAAAATAGAGCGACAATTTTGAAAAAGAAAACTTTTTTTTAACTTCTTCTATAATACACATCCAAAAAAATGTATTCAGCCAATCAGTTTAGGCCGATATGTATTCTTCTACATATTTTTGGTAAAAAAATAGCAATAGGCGTATATTGATTGATTTGCGCAAACGTTATTGCGTCTACAAACTACGGGATGAATTTAGGGACTTTTCTTGTTTTTATTGTCTTTACTGCTAATGGCGGCGATCTGCAATTTATTAGCGGGACTGCGACATTGCGGAGGACAAATCTGACCCCAAATTACACTTTTTGCGGACCAGTGACATTATTACATTGATCACTGCACTGATCAATGTAAAAATTTCACTGGCAAGGAAGGGGTTAACACTAGGGGGCGATCAAGGGGTTAATTGTGTTCCTTCAGCATGTTCTAACTGTAGGGGGGATGGGCTTACTGAAACATGACAGAGATCACTGCTCCTGATCACTGAGAGCAGTAGATCCCTGTCATGTCACTAGGCAGAATGGGAAAATGCCTTGTTTACATAGGCAGGTCCCCGTTCTGCCTCTCCTCACCGTGATCGTGGGCCGCTGGTGGCAATCGAGTCTGCTGGATCCGCAGGAACACTCCTGCGGGACGTGTTGGGCGCACACCCGCTATCTTGCTTCTACAGACTGATGTACAGATACGTCAGTTTGCGCAGGAGAGCCATTCTGCCGACGTATGTCAACCTTATCTGGTAGGCAAGTGGTTAATTAAAAAAATTAAAAGTTTACAACCCCTTTAAAAAAAATCTGTCTTTTGTATCTGGTAAATATATAATGCATATTCTTTTTTTGTATTTTCATATTCAACAAGCAGATGGAGCTCTCAAGTCTTTTTCACATTTTCCATACTTTGCTTTGCTCCTGTGTTAAAAGAGAAGAGCTGGAATCTAAAATAACAAACATTCATACACACCTAGGTGGATACAGCATCGATCTGATGCTGTAGCTGTCCCTCACCTTCTCTACACCAAGAACTGAGCAATCAAAGACCACTGATTGCACCAACCCTATCATGATGTCCAGTGACGTTTATACAGTAATCTAATGACCGCTCAATGGCATTGAACATAGAATGGGCAGCACTATGGCTCCCTGTAGGGTCATTTTATTAAGAAACCATGCAGCTGTGAAATGTTACCTGTTCTCCTCTGTTACCCTGAATCCCACCAAGTGACAAGCAGACCATAGAGAACATGGACAGGCTTGTCAGGAGCTCAGGATGGTGGGAGGGAGGTGGGTGGTTGACAAAATAAAAAATATGAGTGTTGGAAAATACTTGCATGATTTATAACAATTGCGGTGAAATCCCTTCTTACTGTCACACGTCACGCTACATTTTGGAAGAAAAAAAAGAATTTAGATTCAGATTGTTTTCAAACAGCCCAGTATGCTAGATCACTTAACAAAGAGTGATGAAAACAATGCAAGAGGTATCCCCCCTCCCAATGATTACACAATACAGTGCGCCTATTAATAGTAGTGTTTTTTTCCACTATGCAGGTTACACTGTGTATACTGAAAATTGGGTAGCTGCTGCACCCTGGTATGTTTATGCCTTATTCATAGTGTGGCTTGTCCTGGTTGTTTTTGGGTGCTTGGCAGGCAATTATGACAGTTCTGACCCTAACGACACAGGACGTAAAAATGTGTCCTGATCTGAATTGTTCATTTCAAACTGCCAGGCATTTTTCTGTGGTGGTCTGAACACTATCTGCCAGTTGTTTCTGTGGTGTCTATGACTCTCCAGGAGGGCAGTCTAGCTGTGCCTCTTGCATAGAAGAAAAAAATAAAATAAAATATATATTTTCCTTATTCAGAAGGCATTGTTTGGCCTGTGGAGTGACCCTAAATGTCCTCTTGCGTGGCTGGATGCCACTTGAGTCTGAGTCTACAGACTAGGTATATGGTACAGTTGGGGCCCAGTCTTCTTTAGTTCTTAAAGAGAATAACCAAAACAGAAAAAATGGTACCACTCAGATTCCTCAGCGGGTAGTGTTTCCACCGAGCTACCTACTCATTGATGGCTGGTGCTGGTTGGGAGAGACACTGGCTTGTCAAGCTCTGCTTGGACTACAAGAAAATGGAGCCCTTCTGTTCTCCGTACCGGCACATTTTGAATGCATCAGTAAATCAAATCCCAACCACGACACTACCTGCTTGGAGTTTGCATGTTCTCCCCGTGCCTGCGTGGGTTTCCTCCGGGTACTCCGGTTTCCTCCCACACTCCAAAGACATGCTGGTAGGTTAATTGGATCCTGTCTAAATTGTCCCTAGTATGTATGAATGTGAGTTAGGGACCTTAGATTGTAAGCCCCTTGAGGGTAGGGACTGATGTGAATGTACAATGTATATGTAAAGTGCTGCGTAAATTGACGGCGCTATATAAGTACCTGAAATAAATAAATAAATAAATAAATAAATAAATCAACAAGTCAAATCAAGTCAATCAACAAGTGTAAATGGCTTCAGTTCTTATTCCTCTGTCATAAAGAGAGCCCCTAATGTTTTACATCATGGTTACTTGAGCAATCCCAACGATGTCACTCTGACATTATCAGAACATTCTGTGAGCTCTGATGGCAATCTTGATCTAGCTCTTGTCCTTCTCTCTTTGGAGCATGTTAAAAATTCTGTATATAGCCCTACAGGACAGACAGACAAGTGCACAGTCCACATTGGGCTTTGCTGCTTAACTGTAGACAGGTAACAGGAAATTTATTTTACAGAGAAAGGACATAATTGAACCATAGATGCAGCTAAAAACTTATAAACACTGCCATCTACTGGCTGATGCAATTGTTTTACAAAATACATGAACAAAGTATTCCAATACCTATGTTAGTCCCATTTCGGATCTCAGTTCTATAAATCTGTTTCTTGTAAGTGGTTTAGTCAAAGCATCTGCAATCTTCATCACCAGCTCTGATCCACTTTTGTTTCTCATGAGTTGGAAGTCTTTGCATCTCAGCCCAGGAATCTGGCTCTGGTTTTATTGCTACGCAAGAAACATAGGATAGGAGCATGGTTGGGATGCCTTTATTGCTTCGAATGGATTTCCTGATTAAATCCTCTTGTGGCCTGGTTTCTTCTTTTACGATAATTGGATTGTCTGTGTTGATTTCTATTTTTGTGTCACTTTGTTGTGTGGCACTGATGTGGAATTTCAACCAGTTTAAAGTGTTTGTGTTCATAAAATTTTGAACATACTGAAGTTTCATCGACAATTACACTTTTACTGATGGTTACCTTGTTTGTGTCTTGATGTAGAATTCTGTATCTCTTTTAAGATTCGCTGTACCCCACAAGTATAACTTCCTTTGCACAAGCGTCCTATTTTGTACATTTTTCTTTTAGGGTGTACACATGGGCTTTGCTTCCAAAAATTTTTAGATAGTTCAAATTCAGGGCTTTTCCATTCCACAGTTCATATAGCATTTTCTCGGTTGCTTTTCCTGGTAGTCGATTTTGGAGATAGCATGCGTTCATAATTGCCTCCCCCCAGTATGTGTTTGGCATATCTGCATCAAACAGCATGGTTCTACCACTCTCACATAGAGTACGGTTCATTCGTTCTTCAACCCCATTTGTTCTGGGTTGTATGGAACAGTAGTTGAAATATTATGACATGCTTTCTGAGAATCACCTGTGTGTTATAACCTGTATATTCAGTTCCATTGTATATGCGCAATACACTCTGACTGTTGCCAAATGTGTTGCTTACTTACAAATTCTGTTCAAATTTGTCTGGTACTTCCCTTTTGTTGTGTGACTGATAAAGTGCGGTATACCTGGAGTAATCATCTAGAAAAAAAACAAGAAAATACCTCTTTCCTGGAGTCATTTTTCCATTTGACAGCAAAGATCTGAATTAATTAAGTTCTTAGCTTTGCTTTGGAAAGGCATTTCTTGTCATTTTTCCATGTATACAGCTGGTGCATTTCATTGTTTGATCACATGGACTAATGTTTATTCCACTTGCATAGTCATTCTCAGTTAATTTCTTTATTATGTCAGGACTTCTGTACCCAAGTTGTCTGTGCCATGTGTGAATGCAGTTTGAATGTTTTTCCTCCTTGGCAGTATTAACCACCTCATTGCAATTCAGCTGATACAGTTCATCTGTCATTTTAGCCTTTGCAAGTCAGATATCCTGTATTGTGATGGTACAACTGTCATCTTGGAAGGTCACTACATTGCCTTGCTTTGTAAGCTTCTTCACTGACAAAAGATTAGTTTGAAGAGCAAGGACATTTATATTTATCACAGGTATCTTTCTGGTGATATGGAAATTGGACAGTAAAGAAAACCGTCTCCTATTCCTTCTGATTCCATTATTTGCCTATTAGCACTGGTGATTTTTTCTGTTTTACTCTGGTCAAGATGAATAAAGACATTTCTGTCATTTGTCATGTGACTCGTAGCTCCTGAATCAACACGCCAGGTCTGTAAAGGTAAGATGCAACTTTTGGATTGAAAAACATATTCACTGTCTGAAACAAAATCAGTTTCTTCCTTCACACTTTGGTCTGGCCTTTTGTAGTTTAGTTTGTTTTTGCATTCTAGCTTTCCAGATTCTGCAATTTGCTTTTAAATTACCTTGCTTCTTGCACACAAAACATTCACGTGTTTCTTGTTGCATGTTACTGTTTTTATTCCTATTTTTAGTCTTTAACCACTTAAGGACCGCCCACCGCATATATACTACGGGAGGGTGGCCCTATTGCGCGAAACGATGTACCTGTACGACGTTTCATGCATAAGACACTGTTGGGGCGCGCGCCTGCTGCACAGTGGGGGGAGCCAATGTGCGAGTCCGGTGGCCACCTGTGATTGCTCCTCAGAGAGGCAGAATGGGGATCTGCCAATGTAAACAAAGCAGATCCCCGTTCTGACAGGAGAGTACAGTGAGATTATCTGTTCCTAGTGATCAAGAACAGCAATCTCTCTGTACTCCCAGTCAGTCCACCCCCCCACAGTTAGAAACACCTCCCTAGGACACACTTAACCCCTTGATCGCCCCTAGTGTTAACCCCTTCCCTGCCATTGCCATTTATACAGTGATCAGTGGATGTTTTTAGCTCTGATCACTGTAATAATGTCACTGGTCCCAAAAAAGTGTCAAAAGTGTCCGATCTGTCTGCTGCAATATCGCAGTCCTGCTAAAAATCGTTGATCACTGCCATTACTAGTAAAAAAAAAAAAATAATAATAATAAAAATGCCATAAACCAATCAATATACGCTTATTGCAATTTTTTTACTAAAAATATGTAGAAGAATACATATTGGCCTATACTGATAACAAAAATAGTTTTTTTACATTTTTTTATTTGATATGTAGTATAGCAAAAAGTAAAAAATATTGTTTTTTTTTTCAAAATTGTCTGTCTTTTTTTGTATATAGCGCAAAAAATAAAAACTGCAGAGGTGAGCAAATACCGCCAAAAGAAAGCTCTTTTTGTGGGAGAAAAATTTAAATCAATTTTATTTGGGTACAGCGTCACATGACCACGCAATTGTCAGTTAAAGTAACGCAGTGACGTATCGCAAAAAATGGATGGTCATTAGTGGGGTAAATCCTTCCGGGGCTGAAGAGGTTAAAGCAGACTCTGCGACAGAACCACCCTAACTATTATAGCTTTCTGTTTTATGCTTATATTCATCCACAAGCTTGCCCTTTGACACATTCCAATGTCATTTCATCATCTGGACATGCATCAAGTGCTGTGACAAGCATTTCATAACTTTCTGGTAAACCTCTGAGTAATAGTGCTGCGACATAAAAATCTTTCATTTCTTTTCCTATACTTTTCAGGCATTCAACCATTTCCAAGTAATGCCTTCTGTAATCCTACATATCCTGGATTTTCCCCAGTTTACTTTGGTATAGCTTTCTAATTAACCACTTGCCCACTGAGCATTTATACTCCCTTCCTAACCGGGCCAATTTTCAGCTTTCAGCACTCTCACACTTTAAATGATAATTACTCAGTCATACAACACTGTACCGATATGAAATTGTTGTCCTTTTTTTCACACAAATAGAGCTTTCTTTTGGTGGTATTTAATTACCACTGGGTTTTTTATTTTTTGCGCTATAAATGAAAAAAGACCGAAAATTTTGTAAAACAAATTTTTTCTTTGTTTCGGGTATAAAATTTAGCAAATTAGTAATTTTTCTTTATAGATTTTGGCCAAAAGTTATACTGCTACATATCTTTGGTAAAAATATCCCAAATAAGTATATATTATTCGGTCTTTGTGAAAGTTATAGTCTACAAGCTATGGTGGTAATCATTGAAAATTGATCACACCTCATGTATTGACGGCCTATCTCATTTTGAGACACTAACAAGCCAGGAAAGTACAAATACCCCCCCAAATGACACCTCTTTGGAAAGTAGGAATTCCAAGGTATTTAGTAAGAGGCATTGTGAGTTTTTTGAAGTTGTAATTTTTTCCCACAATTCTTTGCAACACGAAGATTTTTTTTTCACAAAATTGTCATATTAATAGGTTATTTCTCACACACAGCATATGCATACTTGCAATTACACCCCAAAACACATTCTGCTATTCCTCTTGAGTATGACGATACTACATGTGTGAGACTTTTACACAGCCTGGCCACTTACAGAGGCCCAACATGCAAGTAGCACATCCAGGCATTCTAGGAGCATAAATTACACATATAATTTCCTGACAACCTATCACACTTTTGAAGGCCCTGGAGCACCAGGACAATGAAAATGCCCACAAAATGACCCCATTTTGGAAAGCAAACACCCAAACGTGTATCCTATGAGGCATTATGAGTCTTTTGATAATGTAATTTTTTTACAAAAGTTTTTGGAAAATGTAGAAAGAAAATGAAAATGCATTTTTTTTACACAAAGTTGTCCATTTATAAGATGTTTCTAACACATAGCATGTACATAGCAAAAATCATGCCCCAAAATACATTCTGCTACTCCTCCTGAGTATGGCGATACCACATGTCTGAGACTTTTACATAGCCTGGCCATGTACAGAGGCCCAAAATTCAGGGAGCACTGTTAGGTGCTCTAGGGACATAAAATTACAAATCAAATTTCCTGACTATCTATTACACTTTTGTGAGGCACTGTAGGGCACTGATAAGCACTGTAGTGGCACTGATGTGGCATGGATGAGCACTGATGTGGCATGGATGAGCACGGATGTGGCATGGATGAGCACGGATGAGGCATGGATGTGACATGAATGTCCATGGATGAGGCATGGATGAGCACTGATGTGGCATTGATGAGGCATGGGTGAGGCACAGATGGGCATGGATGAGGCACAGATGGGCATGAATTAGGCACAGATGGGCATGAATGAAGCACATATGGGCATGAATGAGGCACAGATGGGTATGGATGAGGCACTGTCATTGGCCCTTTTCCCCCCAATCCCTGATGCTCTGGGTCTGGAGGACCTGACGGTCACAGACATTCCTGGGTGCGTGCCCCAGGGAAGCACGATTCTGGGAGGACATCATTGTACGCCCACCCAGAATAAGCCGACCACACTGTAGCCGTCATTCGGCTATGGCCCAGTCGGCAAGTGATTAAATACATTTTATTGCTGAGATTAACTCTTTCATGCACCTTTTGTAATCCTTCCCACATTTCTTTAGCATTTTCATTTTTGATTCTCTTTCTTTTTTTCCCCAGCTCCAATGGAAATCTATTTCCCCCGGATATAGGCCTTATGGGCCTCCCAGATTGTTGCCTTTGACACATCTGGTGTGTCATTTATTTTAAAATATTGTTCGATCTCAGTCTTTATTATTCTTCCTACTTCTTCATCGTCAATAAGATCTTCATTTAGTCTCCATAGCCCTTTTCTCCGCTCCATATCTCTAAATCTTATTTTTACTGATACTGGAGCATGGTCAGAGACCGAGATTATTTCAATCGCTGCCTCCGTAACATGGTCCAGTATTTCATGGTCTACTAAGATATAATCCAATCTCGCGTACGTGTCGTGCATTGTAGAGTAAAATGTATAGTCCTTTTTCTTTGGATATTTTATTCTCCATATATCGAGAAGTTGATGGCTATGCATTTTTTTTTATCATTCTTAATTGTTTATTTTCTCGACGCGGTGCGCAAGACATACTATCGAGATCATGGTCTATTGAAAGATTAAAATCTCCTGCTAGGATTAGATGACCTTGTTTAAATTCTGTTAGAGCATTCAAAATCCAATTTAAGTATTTTTTTGGGCGTTCATTAGGGCAGTATACATTTGCTAGCGTGTACCTTAATCCTTGAAGAGTCCCTTTTAGAAACAAAAAGCAGCCCTCTGGGTCTACCTTCCTTTCTTCCAATGTAAAACTAATATTCCTTGCTATTCCAAAGGCGACTCCTTTTGCCCTCTTATTTGGGGTATCAGCATAATACCAAGTTGGAATCGCTCACAAATACAACTTGGTATTTAAATCAAGCGATATATGCATCTCCTGTAGGAAGATTATATCTGCGAAGTACCTCTCCACCTTTCTAAGCACAGTGTGTCTTTTTTCAGGGGAGTTCAACCCTCTTACATTGTATGTAATAAACTTAACGTCTGTCATTAGTTAGCTTGCTAAGATTTCTTATTTTCGCAGGTAATTGAGGACAAACAGATCTTCTATCCCCGCCTTCAACCTCCCCCTCCCACCAAACCCTGCCCCCCCCCCCACTGTGTTACTTTACATTTTCTTTTACTCTTTCATAGTCTTCTTTCTGTTGCTGCATCTGGCTCTTATCTGTAGAAGGTTATGACTGGCCTACGATTGGGTTTTTAGCTTTTCTCTGGGCTATGTCTGGGCTATGCCTGGGCCCATAACCTGTTAGAAATTCTGTATATAGCCCTACAGAACAGACAGACAGTGCACAGTCTGCTTAACTGCAGACAGGAAACAGGAAATGTATTATACAGAGAAAAGACATAGAGTTTAACCATAGATGCAGCTAAAAAAATTATAAACACTGCCATCTACTTGCTGATGTAGTTGTTGCACAAAATACATGAACAATGTATTCCAACATATCAACC
Source organism: Aquarana catesbeiana (assembly GCF_042186555.1). Lineage (NCBI taxonomy): Eukaryota > Metazoa > Chordata > Amphibia > Anura > Ranidae > Aquarana > Aquarana catesbeiana. The sequence goes on along the minus strand of NC_133328.1, from coordinate 64,481,936 downwards.
AAATGATAATTATAGCTTACTGATGCAGCATCCCCATGTAAAACACAACGATATAAAAGATAAAAAAAGGGAAAATAACTGTGTGAGGTGTAGTCTATCTGGAGGTCCTCTGGAGGTACTTTGGCTCAGAAGGCCAGTCTAGAGGGTACTAAAGCAGAATTAAGGTTATTGGGGCATGGCATATTTCTACGTTATGGCCGACTTACCTCCCAAAGAGCCACTCTTTCTTCATCCCTGGACCCACAGCATTTGCATGTGCAGTTTAGTGCACAATTAGCCAAAAATTACTAGCAGGCAGGGAAAGAGCTTTCATAACAGATGTGACATACTGAGTCTTATGTACCACACAAACCCACCTGTTGGTATTTATTTTTAACCACTTGCCGACCAGCTCACGCAGATATACTGTGGCAGGTCAGCTCTCCTGCATGAACCAAAGTACCTGTACATCAGTCTGTGAAAGGAGGACAGCGTGCCCGTGGGTCCCGCGGACTCGATGTCTACCGGCAACCCGTGATCGTGGTGAGAGGCGAGGCAGAACGAGGAACTGCCTATGTAAACAAGGCAATTCCCCATTCTGCCAGATGACATGAAAGAGATCTACTGTTCCCAGTGATCAGAAACAGTGATCTCTGTCATGTTCTAGTAAGCCCACCCCCCTACAGTTAGAACACCACACCCAGGGAACACACTTAACCCCTTGATCGCCCCCTAGTGTTAACCCCTTCCCTGCCAGTGACATTTTTGCATCGATCAGTGCATTTTTTTAGCAATGATCAATGTGATAATGTCACTGGTGCCCAAAAAGTGTAATTTGGGGTCAGATTTGTCCACCGCAATGTCATAGTCCTGCTAAAAATCGCAGATCGCCACCATTACCAGTAAAAACAATAAAAAATAAATAAAAGTCGCTAAATCTATCCAGTAGTTTGTAGGTGCAATAACTTTTGCGCAAAACAATCATTATACGCCTATTGCGATTTTTTAAAATAAAATAAGTAGAAGAATATATATCGGCCTAAACTGATGAATACATTTGTTTTTTTATATATATTTTTTTTGGATATGTATTATAGCAAAAAAAAACTGTTGGTCTTTTTTTGTTTATAGAGCAAAAAATAAAAACCGCAGCGGTGATCAAATACCACCAAAAGAAAGCTCTATTTGTGGTTAAAAAAGGACGTCCATTTTATTTGGGTACAGCGTTGCACGACCGCGCAATTGTCAGTTAAAGCAACGCAGTGCTGTATTGCAAAAAAGGGCCTAGTCATTAAGAAGGCAAATCCTTCCGGGGCTGAAGAGGTTAATTTGTTTAGTTTCACCATGTTCCTCCAAGGAAGGGGACTCATTTCTTGGTCAAGTCACATAGAGTAGCCATGTAGTCTCACAGCTAGAGAGAACAGATCTTGCTTTCTCCCTGGCTGCTTCTTCCCTACCCAGCATCCAGTATTTCCACTAAATACAGAACAGGACCCAAACTACATACTAGGATGGCAGGAAAAGGCCACAATGATGTAATCATCTCTTTCACATGGTTATAAAATCCTTATATAGGCCAGCATGATGTCATTGAGCACTTTTGCCATCACAAACTTGTGAACTAAGTGTCATTGCAAGACTCTCATCTGTATAAATCCAACTTATTCTAATTTTAGTTCTGCATCATTTATGTTTGGATTCTTTTCACCAAGATGCTTCTTAATGTATTGTCAGAAGGAAAAAGGGTGAACATTGCTTTTAAGCTTTATTCCATAGATGCTTTACATAAAAATCACAATTATATGGTATCCTTGTACATTACGATGATTTTTAAAAATGTTAGGGTTATTATCTTGTGCTATCTATGTAAAATAACATAAAGAAAAATTATTGAAAAATGTAATTTTTGTTCCCCTTCTTGCTTCTTAAAGTATCTGTAAACTCTCACCTTTTAAAATAACCCATTTAGTTTAAAATAGAAATTAAGGGCAACATGTGTGTGTTATATATATATATATATATATATATATATATATATATATATATATATCTTTTAAATATCCTTTTTCCCCTTTTTTGTAAGTGATCACAAATCTGTGTTCTCAGCTGCATAAGGAGCTCAGAGAGCTGGAGGAGGAGCATGCCAATCTTCCCAGTGAATGGCTCTGCAGGGGGTTGTGTCAGCACTAGTCTGATCATTGGAGGGCAGGCAGGCTGAGTTCCCAACACAGCTAGAAAACTGACCATGATGTGCTCTCATGGCTAGTGTGGTCAGTTTTTGATAGAAAGGAGAGTATTTCACACAAAGAGAGAAATACAAAGAGAACAGGATACTTTTTCATACAAGTACATGGTACAGCAGGCACATATCAGGAGTATGAAATGTTGTGTTTACATTCTTTAAAGTATATGTAAAGAGACATTATTTTAGCATTGGATAAAGGTGGAAAAGGTTAGAATCCCTGTCAGGCTTTTATTTGTGTTTGTGTCCTTACTGGGGAGATTCATTCTTCTATTTGTCCTAGTGACTATTAGTACTGAGACAGAAAGTGATGGGATAGCCAAAATTTTTGAAAGTTACTTAAATAAAAAAATTAATAAATAACATAACAGGATGTGGTTTGACTCTTCCTAATGCTATCAATTTTGTTTCTTTTCTTTTTTTTTTATTGTACGTTTATTTAATGGGTAGGTTCACCATAGTCAGGCTGTAATACGTAACATGTCATAATTGCACCGGCCCCCGCTACCCTCCCTTCCCAAGTCCCTGTTTTGACAGTGGGGATCTTCTCCCCCTGCTCTCTACCACAATCTAAAGTGTTCTGTGCATTGGAAAACGACAAGTCCCAACAGCCTTTGCAGCTGTCGACTTGTAGTTCTCAATGAACTACCATGGCACTGTTGAGTTCATTCTCTCTTCCTGTCAGTATGTATCTACCTGCCCGTATGAGATATGAACAGACAGATACACTGGCAAGTCTGCAGGAGTCCTGCGTGGCACCTGCGGTGTGGTGCAGTGCTTTACAGGCTGCAACTAGAAAAAATAATAAATGCTAATTTTTTTACCTGCAAAATAGATGTGCATTTTTTTTTTTTTTAAAGGTAAACTTATTCTTTAAAATTAAAATATATTTTAATACATATTAAAATATGTGTACTCAAATCTGCTAATAAAGTAAAACCAAATATGAGCCCTAAAGGATACACAATATGCTAAGACGGGCTACAAAGCTAAAAAAAAAAAGCTATTGACCCTGAACCAGCAAAGACTCTGAAACAAAAATATAAAAACTCTAGTTCGAAAAAAGGGAAAACTTCTGAAATTTCACCAAAAGAAAAACTTTAAATTTCACTCATCCCTTATAAGGACACAGCAAATAGAAGAATGATGAAAACTGGGTAATACATGCAGTAAATCATGACTGTGATTCAGTGCATTTTACACTCCGCTGTTTGCCTTCCTGAATAAGCCCTCAGAGATATGAAAAAAACATTCCCACAGATATGGCAGAACATATTATAGCAACTTCTAAATACCTCTCATATTATCCAGAGCTGCTCTGACACCAAAGGAGATGTAAAATAATACGTTTCACCCCGCTTTACAACATATCCAAATATTTTGTTCAGGCTTAGTTCCACTTTAATGTTCTTCAACCCAAAGTCAGTCAGAGTAACCAGCTAGTTCTGTTTTGTGTAAGTTGAATTTGCACATAGAAGAGATGTTTACCTTGTAACATACACCGTACTATATAATTACATTCCCGGTTCTGCTTTCTAGGCTGGTAGAATTCTCTTTTATCCCAGATGCCCACATAAAAATATAGAGTACTTTGCAGCTCTACACAGCTAAGAAGGTGCTTCAGGAGGTTCAATGACTCGCATTTGTTATATTCAGAAATTCCCTAATAATCTTTCAAGATCACTTAACAATGAGAACCTCTTTCTTCTCTACGAAGATTTTATTAAAGTTTGTAGAAGCACAGCACAAATTCAAAATGGTGTAGAAAAATTGTGTTTCTTCTTTCTCACTATTTACTCTCCTACAGCATTGGACTATGTTATGGTCCACCAGTATGTATCAATATTGCAGCTCACTTATGCCTCATTTCCACTGAGCGGATCGGTTCGGGTCGGCACAGTTTGGAAGGCTAGTATGGTCTGGCAAGTCGGACCGCCGGGGGCCATACGTGGGTTTTGAAAAAATGCCTAGCATGGCATCACACGTCCGCCAATCAGTGGAATCTATCGTAGCTCCGCCCTAACCGAACCGTACCATTTTCTATGGCCCCACATTTGAAGCAGGACCCAGAATGGTGCGGTTCGGTTGTATGGGCCGCTTTCATAATGGATACACTCAAAATAGCGTACCGTACTGAACCAAACTGATCCGCTCAGTGGAAACGAGGCATTAGGCTCCATTCACACCAATGTGTTTTTTCATGCTTTTTTTCAGAAATTCAAGACATTATTATTAACATGGGTTCCTATGGAACACGTTCACATCACTGCATTTTTGTGCCTCTGCGTTTTTGGAACGGGTCAGGGACTTTTCTTAAATGCAAAAATGGTAGGACATTTTAGTCGACTAAAATGTACTGGAGATTTAGACGACTAAATACGACTAAAACCAAAACAATTGCAGAAGACTAAAATGGGACTAAAACTAAAATGCCATTTTAGTCCTAAAACTAAGATTACAACTAAATCGAAATTTGCTGCCAAAATTAACACTGCTACATAGTTATGAATGGAGCCTAAAAGTGTATGTCAGAGCAAAAAAAAGAATGCAATACATCTCTATAATACTTTAACATTTTCCCATATTTTATCTATTCCCTGCAAGCACAGAAAAATACCATAAAGCTATTCAAAAACTTGCGCTAAGGTACTAAAGTATAATAAATAAAAATAAAATAAATGAAAAACTGCAGCAGCGTTTCAAAGGTGCTATAACCTTAATAAGTGATAGAAAAATATGAAACAGCGCTGGCAGAATATATTAATCTAAACAATTCAGTGTCATGGTGGCTAGTGCCATATAAATCAATATGCTAGTGCCATACAAATCAATATGCAACAAAAAATATATAATATACACAAAACTGTAAGAATCTATAAAGTGCTTGGTGCTCATATGGTAATAGAATAAAGTGCAACACTCCCCCTTCGGTGACCCCACTCACCAGAAACAATTAGCCCTCAGCTTTGGAGTCTGGGGCCAAAAAGGCTGAGATCTATTGATCTGGGGTATGTAGGATGGTTGCTCAAAGGCTCCTCCAGAGGGGTTTCTTTATAACAGAAAAGATACAACACACTCCATAGGTGGGGAAACAAAGAGAAAGCTCATAGTGAAATACCGCTAAAATAAAATGTAGAGCACAATCTCGGCACCACTTACAGGATATCTGACAAAAACAGGCATCACTAAACACATCTGAGTCCGCTGCTGTTCGGAATGCATGCCATACAGCGCAAGAGTATCTGTGAGGGCTTACAGTGTTGCGGCACCACCACCACCACCCAAAGCCCAATTTTTCTGCCCCTGTTTAACAGGGGCATGTAATTACAATTCTTGATATAATATTTCACAGCAGGGCCCGTTCCTGTGCCCAACAAGAGTAATGTCCCGTACACACGATAGGATTTTCCGACGGAAAATGTTTGGAGCTTGTTGTCGGACATTCCGACCGTGTGTAGGCTCCACTAGACATTTTCCATTGGAGTTTCCGTCACACAAAATTTGAGGGCTGGTTCTCAAATTTTCAGACAACAAAATCCGTTGTCGGAAATTCCGATCGTGTGTACACAATTCCGATGCACAAAGTTCCATGCATGCTCGGAATCAAGCAGAAGAGCAGCAATGGCTATTAAACTTCATTTTTCTCGGCTCATCGTACGTGTTGTACGTCACCGCGTTCTTGACGTTCGGAATTTCCGACCAACTTTGTGTGACCGTGTGTATGCAAGACAAGTTTGAGCCAACATACGTTGGAAAAAAAAACATGGATTTTGTTGTCGGTGTGTACAGGTGTGTACCCGGTGTGTACAGGGTATTACTGTGAGGACTTACAGTGTTCTGGCACCACCAACACCTAAGGCCAAATTTTCTGCAGAGTATATAGGGCAGGCCATATAGTATATATACTGCTGTTCAGAGTATATAGTGGGGGACCCCCACGCCATTTAAAAAATAAATTGGGTGCGGGGTTCACCCTAATATCCATACCAGACCTGAAGAGCCTGGTATGGATTTTGGGGGTGACATCCACGCCATTTTTTTGGGTATTTTTAGTATTTTAGAAAAAGAATTGAGAAGTTCCCCCAAGGGTTTTTTTAGTTTTTATATCCACACATGCTATTTGATAACAATACATTATTCATTTTACCCATCGTATCCTCCCTTTGGATATGACACTACAATATGTTAACCAAGATATAGCAACAGTAATATAGTATATTCCAATATACTGTATTCTTCTCTATATACACTGAGTCAAGAATCAAATACTCGTACATACAGGTGGGGATGTAGCTCATTGGGCGCTAGGATATTACTATTATATAACATGAATAGTGAATTATTTATTGCAATATATCCCAGGTGTCGTCCATCTCTTCCCCCTCTGTTGTTCCAATAATGTGTGACTCCTTGCAAGCCCCTTGGTGTTGGCGCCCGTCTGGAGGGGTGAGGATTGACTAATGAGGATCCCTCGATCAGTGCCTCTTTTTGGAAATCTCTGGATATGTGACATTTTGTTCGGAATTCATCCTTCGAGTGGTAAATATAATAATATAATACTACATATATATAGCTGTCAGTATGATATAAAGTGTAGGAACAATTAAATCTTTTGATATATTTTACCAGAATACAAATCTCCTGAAGAAGACCACAACAGCATTGGTTGAAACGTGCCGAGGTATTCATGTGAATGTCTATTAACTTATTGATTTTTTAATATTTTTAATATTTGAAATGCATTGTATTATCAAATATTGATGGAACATTCTTTGAAACATGTCCGTAACCAGAGTTCTGTATTTTTAAAAAAAAACTTTGATGAATGATTTGCAATTAGTTGTTTGCAAAAAATAAATGATTTTATTATATTTCCATTCTTTCTGATTAACATATCATTATGCCGTTAAAAAACCCCTTGGGGGAACTTCCCAATTCTTTTTCTAAAAAACTTTTTGGGGTGTGTGGCTGACTCCAATCCATGTGCTTTTTCCATTTTTGGTATTTTTGACTATATTGACGGGATCCAACAATACATTACAGCCGCGAGCAGTTTTCAGTTACATTTTTTCCTTTAGAAATGTAATTTTGCTGTGGCACTGTTATAAACATGGGAAAAATGCGCTACTTTACAGGCATACTAAGGACACCCCCCAGGCATGATATTTAAAGAAATATTTCATTTTTATTGTTTCACTTTAAGCATTCTTAAAATCACTGCTCCCGAAAAAACGTCTGTTTTTAAAAATTTATTTTCCATTGATACATGTCCCCTGGGGCAGGACCCGGGTCCCCAAACACTTTTTATGGCAATAACTTGCATATAAGCCTTTAAAATTAGCACTTTCACGTTTGTATCCTATAGACTTTAATGGTGTTCGCATGTTCAAATTAATTTGTTGCCTGTTTGCATGTTCTGCTGCGAACCGGGGGGTGTTCGGCTCAATAAAACCAACCATTACAATCTCACATAAGCTTTAACATATGTATTTTTAAAACTTTCGCTTTTATTAAAACAATTTGGTGATACTGTTATGGAGTGACAACTGCCTCCCGATTAAGCTCCTGCATTGTCACCCTGTTATGTGTCCACTTGCATCAGTCCCTATCAGGAAGTCAGCAGAGCAAAGATGTGCAGTTGAAGCTGGAAAAGGTGCATGTAGAGAGGGAATGGCTGAATAAGGCTGGAGGAGATTAGCAGCACTAAGATAAAAAAAATTTAATGAAAGCTGTATTTAATTAAAAAAAAAAAAAAAAAATTAAGACAATTATTTTTTTTATACACTTTGCTTTAGCAAATGAAATGTACCCATTTAGGGTTTGCTTGTTTGTTCTGCTTTAGTACAGAACTTATTGCTGGCTGTTGATCACATTGCAAAGGTAATTTCTATTAATATTTAATTCCAAAATGGATAATGTAGTAATTATTTATGTTATGTTATATTATATCATGGAGTTTTCAGTTTTGTATGTATATGCACGCATAGCTAAAATATAGTTTCTGATACGGTACGACTGCTGTCTGTGCTCCCATTAGAAAGATTCAGACTTTCTATTTTCCCCGGTGAACATTGTCACTGAAACAGAAATTGTTGGGGAATCCAAAATTTTACAGTTGTTACAGGAATAGGTAGAAAATATTCCAATGGACACACCAGTTCTGGTAACAACTTTCTAAAATGAACATTTAGCAATTTCCTCTTAAAAAGGAAGGCTCCCCAATTGGGAAGACATACGCTTTTTAGGTCTTTAAACCCTTCTCTATTGAAAACTAAAAAGAACAGTTTTGGATATGCATTCATTTTAACTTTTTTTAAGACTAAAAGCAAAAAAAAAAAAACTTCAGGTTTAGTTTGAAGAGAAAGAACACATTGATTGTATTTGGTAATAATTCTAAAATGTCTGAATTCCTCATCTCCTGAAGATCAGATCAGCGTAAGTGTTCTGGAAGGAGATCTAAATATTTACAGAAATTGAAACATCTGCACTCAGAACTACCTTAACCATCCTGTCAATTTATTCTGGTCAATCAGAAGATTTCTTATGTTTCTGGTGTCTGTGTATAGTACAGGAAACATTATACAGAGGTAGAAGCTGGATGTGGTTGATGAATATAAATAACACTGTGTGATTGGAATATTTATACAATCCTATATTAACCGGCTTTATACATAATTTGATAATTTGTGACAGGTGGATTGGCAGTAACTACCTGGGCTGTCAGCATTAATTGAAGGACCAGACAGTGAACCTGAAATGTTACCTTCACTGGAACATTGTTTTAGAAAAAAAAAAAATACCCTTTTTCTATTTTGAGCTGACAACACATTTTAAAATGTATTATTCTTTTTTTTTAATACTGTAATTGCATCCTTCAATACAAATATTAGACATACTGCACTGTAGATTCCAGTACAACCTGAAGGTGGCAGTGTTTATCTGCAAGCATTATGCTTTTATTTTCTGCTGGTGGTCGCTGACACGACTGACATAGTGATCACATGAATAGGAATCATTCTTATTTGTTCCAATAAGTGGGGACCCAAGCTGCCACTAACAGCCAGGATTGAGAGCCACCAGCCACAAACTGAAATGTTGATGGCTGGCTTTCAATGAGGGAAGTTTATAAATGTATCCACAGCATCATGCTGCAAAATGTTTATATACAGGGGTTAAAAAAAACCTTCTGGGCATTCTAAAGCTAGTAAAGTGACACTTGGATGATTGTGCAAGCATCAGCAAACATTCACTTTCTTTGAAACACCCTGGTCCCCCTAAAATGCAAGAATTATGTGTGTCACAATAAAACATGTTCTTTAAAAAAAAAACCTCAGGTTTCACCATGGGAGGCGGGGGTTGGAGGGCAGGGGTTGTGGAAGGAGTCAGTAGTCTGCATTTTGAGCTACTGAGCTCTATAAACAACATTGTAAGAGGAGGTTAGAAGAGATTGGAGAGGCAAGAGATTGTCTACAAATATTCAAAATATTAATGTGCATTATTTCATATTTGTGACAAACCCAACCAGGCCAGGTGCTTTTGGAGGGGACTAGGGGCTAGTTTTCTACCCAAAGATTATGGCCAATGGAGTAGACTGGGATTTTGTCTGCTTAGGATTCAGCCACAGGGGGGTGTGAGGAGACCAGGAGTTCAGCTGGGGTGCCCTCAGCACCTTACCCACTTTCCACGCCCGCATAGTGGTACACATAGAAGGGGTGAGGCAGTGAGGTGTTTTTGGCACCCTGAATAGCAACCCCTTCAAGGCCTCCAGAGACCCCACTATAGCTGCCTCCAGCACCGTCGCAGAATTGGTCAGGTCCGGCTGCAACCACCAATGGGCGGTTACAAGCTGAGTGGCCAAGAAATACTTTTGGCAATCAGGAAGAGCCAAACCCCCACTGTCCACAGGCCTGGTCAGAGTGGTGTATTTGAATCTAGGTGGTTTTGGCCCCCAAATAAAGGAGAGGAAGATTTGCTTAAGAGAATTAAAGAAGGTTCTGGTCAGCCATTGTCGGGAATTCCTAAAAATGTATGTAAATGTGGGGAGGACTTTCATTTTAAGAAGGTTGATGTGCCCAATGACGGAAAGGGGAAGATTGCTCCACGCCTTCAGTTTGGATTTAATTATTACCAAGACAGGGTCAAGATTGAGCCGGACAAAGTACCCGCCCTCTCTTGAGGTGATGATACCTAAATAGGTAAACTTATCAACCCATTGAAGTTGGATAGAGGAGGGTGAGGAGGATCTGGCCCCCTCATCCACCGGAAAAAGCTGAGACTTGTGCCAATTCACCCTCATCCCCGTGAAGGCTGAGAAGGTGTCCATGATTCCGAGTGCGCCCCGCAGAGAGTCACCAGCGTCATTTAAAAATAGCAGTAAATCATCCACGTAAAGAGCCACTCTCTCCTCCAGCCAGCCCACCCTAAGACCCTAAGACCACGGACCTCAGCCGAGCCCCTGAGGGCCTCAGCCATAGGCTCCATGGCCAGGGCGAATAAGGCCAGGGAGAGAGGGCACCCCTGTCTGGTGCCCCTCTGCAGGGGGAATGGAGGAGACAGGGAGCCATTCATTTTAATGGATGCCAGGGGATCGGTGTACAGTGTGCTTATCCAGGCAATAAATGTCAGTGGGAAACCCATTCTTCTAAGCATCTCCCACAAATATACCCACTCCACCGTGTCAAATACCTTCTCCATATCAAGGGTGGCAATGGTCCTAGTGCCCTGATTAGTATGGGGTGCATGAATATTAGAAAACAGTCTACGTATGTTAATGTCTGTGGACCTACCTGGCATAAAGCCCATTTGATTAGAGTCAATCAGAGATTTTATTACCTTATTAAGTCTAGTGGGCAGTAACTTGGTTAGTATTTTTAGGTCACAATTTAGGAGTGCTATCGGCCTGTAGGAGGCGCACAACTTAGGGTCCTTATTAGGCTTTGGAATGAAAACGATATGGGCTTCCCTCATAGAGGACGGTAAGGAGCCCTGTTGGAGACAGGCTTTAAACATCTGAGCTAGTTTGGGGGCAAGCAGTTCTGTGTGGGCTCTATATTACTCTATGGGCAGTCCCGGGGTCTTTCCTGCTGGGAAACACCTGATGGCCACCGTGACTTCCTCTGGTGTGATCTTCGTGTGAGACAAGAAGTTGTTTCTCCGCATCAGAGAGCCATCCCAGTGCCAGCGTGTCCAACATGGAGTTCATAGGTGTGGGGTCAAAGCTGTCAGGGAGTGAGGAAACATACAGAGAGGTATGAAACTTGGTGAATGCAGATAGAATATCCTCCTGAAAGGTGACCAACACTCCCTCTGCCGTGAGGATTTCTGATATAACTGCTAAGGGCCTATCCTGCTGTGCCAGCATCGCTAGGAGTTTGCTGTTTTGGTCTCCATGCTCAAAATATTCCTGTCTGCTATTCTGTATACCAAGCCTGGTGGTGTCTGAAACATGGAGATGTAATTCTCGCCTAAGCGATGAAAGGTGCTCGAAGTTAGGAACCGTGGCTGAGGCCGAATATTGATTTAAAGCGGGCAGATCATTTTCTATGATGGACAACAGCTTGATGAACGCTGAGAGCAAGGCTTGGATTAATTCTCTGAATAAAGACAACAAAGCTTCCCTTCTGGAGTGGATGGAAAGTTGTAATATTATTCTTGTACGGATTAATGGTCAAAGGAAATATGGTGGCCCTCCTGCAGATTGGGTTGGAGAAGCTTCAAATCTGAAGCAAAACAACTCCAAAGGTCCCCCAGCCACACACCTCCCAAAGAATAGAGCCCCTCAAAAGCCAGGGCCCATAGTCAGTAGACAAGAGGCTACCCTTCAGCCCCCCCCCCCCCCCCCAAAAGCCCCTGTCCTGGTAGGGTCTGTCACAATATTTACCTGACTAAGGAAAAAAGAAGAAAAAAGGTCTATTTTTTAGTTCTATATCCGTAAAAATAAATAAAGGAAGTATTAACAAAGCTACTATATATTCTCTTGAACTGTGTGTGCAGACACATGGAGGAAGTTATCTTTGAAATGTTTACATAGATTCAACAGCACACTTCTCTTATAGTTTCCATAGCACAAAAAGCAAAATTTGAACTTTCTTGATTGGGCAAATGGAAACTTAAGACCACTTCACACTGTTGTGTTCAGCTACTGCACGAACATTAACATGCAGTATTCTGGGCTTTAACATGTTACGATAAGGCAACCCATTATTTTTAAACACATAGAAATATATAAAAAAAATTGACCTGTAGCATTTTTCAGCACAGTGCAATACACAAATCCAGTAGTATCTACTGTACTGCGTTCTGAATGAATGCTTACAGTGCAGGAAATATGCACCAATATGCTACCACCATGCTTAAGGGCACCTAAGTGAATAGGTTTGTGCTGTCTTGGCTTGAATGATCAAAGTTCATGAAGGTGGAGTTTAAGGACAACTGGGATTAAAGAGACCCGGTCGCCAGACCAGTCATTTCAATAAAAAAATCTTCACTTTAGATTTAACAGTATGTGCATGCAACATATTTCATGATGCTATTTATCCATAAAAGCTTCTCTTGTGAAGACACCAAGTCCTGAGACTGTTGCTGCCGTTATCTTGGATGTGATGTCAGCAGCTCTAGCAGTATCAGAGCTGTCACTCAAGAAGTCTCAGTCTATGAGGCAGACCTGGTCTATGGCAAATTAATGATATTAAAGGCCTGTACACACGATACGAAAACCGGATAGAAAAATTCCTACCATTAGTACGGTGCTTTCTACATCTGATTTCACTTTTTCGTCAGACAAAAGCTGCATGTGCAGACTGTAAAATTTTTGTTGGATGTGAACTCAACGTCCGATTTTCGTTCCATTTGTTTTTGTACAAAAAAAATCGTAAGAGCAAGACTAGGCATGCTCAGAAACTAAAGAATACATCCAAAACTATTCAACACATTACGTCACTTCTGACATTTTATTCTGTCGTACGAAAATGTTCGTATTGTGAGTAACCTCTTCACTTTCGACATGAGACTAGCATGCCACAAAAAAACGGATGTTCGGTCATCTGAAAATCTAAGCGTGTGTACGAGGCTTAAGAGAACTAAGGAGGCACAGAGAGTAATTTGGCACTCCGAGATGAGGAGAGTTCTATGACATGGCAGGAGGGTTGGGAGAACTGTGGCTGTACTTGGCAGTTGACTCTTCCTTGAGAAGTAGTTGTAGCAAGTTCACAGGCACATTGCAAGTGCATAAAAAATACTTTACAGAAAGCAAAAACAATACAAGTAGGTATTTAAGATGCTTGTTTTTTGTTTTAGTGTTTTATTAAGTTGATAACAGGGTCTCTTCAAGTATTTGTAGATACATTTGCCACAAAATTCCAGCACAGAGAATGCTAAATGCAAATATAGTTCTTTATTCTGTGTACTCCATCATCTTTAATCAATAGCACATAAGTAGAATGGCAGTGTGTCGGGTCCATACAACAAAAGATGGGATATGAAGTCTCTTAATTCCCTGACTTAAGAGAGTAGTTTTAGACAAAAGCATGAATAAGTTCAGGGGTATGTTGGATGGACCACTTGGTCTCTATGTGATATTATTATTCTATATTTCTACTCTATATCATCATTAACCTCAGTGACTTTACCCTTTCTGCCCTTATTTTAATGGATCAGGCCATTATACATTCTGCAAGACATGCTGGGAGGCTGTCCAACCCTTGATCATAGCCTTTTGTGCACTAATATGTTAGTTTGGTGTCTGCTCTTTTTACGCATTTTAGTTCTATAACACCTGGGGATTCTTTTCCAGCTTTTTGCTCCCTTGAGCACTCCTTAAGCCTTTCTGCGTGTTTTTCTAATACGTGCTTCAGACTCTTGCGACACAGCCATATCAAAGGCTTTTACAGCTGGGCGCCGTTTGATGCTTTTATTTCACAATTCCTCTGGCATGAAAGCGAGAATTAAGAAACACTGTGAATAGAACAGAAGTTAGACTAAATAACAGTGATCTCACTGAGATGAAACTGATTATCCTTTGTCTTCTGTATGATAAGAGACCTCTCTATTACTAATGACGCCTTAAGGTAACAATGCTTTATTGCCTTCATTGATGGATTACATGAGTATGGCACATCCCGAACACAGACATCAGGCTCTGTAAATTGCTATCTCCTGTTGTGCCTATTAGTTCCATTGTTATGAAGCTATCGCAGTCCAGCTTGAAGCCACTTTTCTTGTTCATCAAAGAACAGCAAGGCTCACTTCTAAAATGTTTTACACTGAAATGCACTTTTTTAAAGAGTTTTTGGCCCAAAACATGTCCTAGGTGACCCTGCTTCTATTCAATAAACAAGAAAAGTTGCTGTGTGAGTGTAGTGATCCGTTTCTTTTCTGACTAATTTGCTAGAGTGCTATGAGCCAGACCAGCATTTCACAGCTGAGTCCATGATGAGCCACTCACCTTGAGCAGTATATATCTTCTTGTGTTGTGCAGCCATAACACTCCATCTCCCTGTAGGTGGCACAACCATCCTCTGTGTCCCACTAAGGTACAAAAAAAAGTAGACCAAATATAGGAGAAGACATAGTCATAGTCTTACCAGTAATCTGTTCTTCTGGGTACACCCAATGCTTTGCCATTTCTATGCATTAAAATTAAAAACCTTCTGTGTGCAGCAGCCCCCCTCAGCCCCCTAACGCTTATCTGGCCTGCTGAGACAGCAACATGGCCTCAATCAGTGAGCCAATAAGGAGAGAGGGGGCAGGGCCAAACCGTGGCTCCGTGTCTGAATGGACACAGAGAACATCGGCTCGGTTGCCCCCATAGTAAGCTGCTTGCTGTGGGGGCACCCTGCAGAAAGGAGGGGCCAGTGGGGGTCCCGAAAAGAGGAGGATCTGGGCTGCTCTGTGCAAAACCACTAAGCAGAGGAGGTAAGTATGACATGTTTGTTATTTAAATGAAAAAAAAACTGACACTTTAGTATCACTTTAAGCCAACCATACATGGATCAAAATTCAGCTGGTTCCACAGGGACTGGCTGAATGTCGATCCATGTATGGGCAAGGAAGTTGTACAGAATGACTACCGAATTACTTCTGTAGAACCTCCCTGTTGAATTTTTTCCCTCTCGATCATTGCCGCCGGCTATAGCTGGCAGCACTAATCAGTGAATTTTTATGGTGGGGAAATATTACCACAGTCAGGATACAATAACTCAACGGGAAAAATTCTGTCATCCACCTAGAGTGTGTGGATTTGGGAACCAAGTCTTTTTTTTTTATTTTTTCAACCCACTGGTTGAATGAAAAAAAATGAATAATTTATGGTCTGCATTACTTTGCTGCCCCTCCATCTCTGAGTCCTGTGATGTGTGGATTACAGGAACCTAATGTTCAGGCAGATTTAGTTGCATATACCAGCTTAAAAATACATTTAATGATTATTTAAGGAAATAGTAGTTGTAATGCAATAGTTGTCTCTTTTATTTGCCTGGAATTCAACTTTAACAGGTCTGGGTAAAAAAAGCGCAGTTTGTTCCAAACCCTCTAAACGCTATTATGGTAATACGTTTTTACATGTATTTGTATGATTGTTCTTTTATGGCTTCTTGAATTATAACAATATTTCCCCACTGTATTTCCCAAATAATTTTCATTTCACTTCCTTTCTGCCAGAACCACAGGTGGGCGCTTGAAAATTATTTTTGTGCAAAGCAAAGGGAAAAACAATTAGACCCAAAACTGTATTTTATTAGCGCCCAGGGTACCTAAATGTAGAGTTGACATGAAAATTGTTTTCAGACCTACATTTTCTTTGTGCTTTTCTTGTCACTTTGGCTCAGATAATGGAACATTAGCATTTTTTGGCGATCAGCGTGGACTAGTTTCATGTCTAGCGGTGTGAAACTCAGTGATCTCAGGGAGCACAATGTGCAGTCTTTTAAGGTGTGATAAGCTTGTGTAAACAGGCCTTATTAACTAGCTCACTATCAGATCTAGGCAGGATGGCTGACATCTGGAAGCGCTTGGTGAGGGCTACACAACAGTCTTCCAACATGTGTGGCCTCATTTTGGTCTTTTAACGAATAAAGCAGCTACATCTACTGCTATGTATTGTATGACGCACAATTAACAAATTGGCAGGAGAAGGGCAGAAAAGTAAAAGCAGATGTCATCTTTTGCAGACCTTGGGATCTATGTCCCACCTCCATTCCAGGTCTTGTATCAACCTCTACTTATCTGGAAGTTTAGTTGTTATTTTGATTCGCTTCCCACAGTCTCCATTTTCATTGCCTGGTGCTCAAAGTAAACACTGTTTTTTTTCTTCTCTACAAAGATAATACATGGGATTTCAAAAAGAAGCATAGTCATCTAAAATCACTTAATGCACCTCCCCAGAAGCATGTACTCGCCTCCTCACTTCACTGTGCCTCTGTTTGGCAATTGGGACAGTGGAAAAATACTTGCCTCTATTAGCATTAAGCCGGCCACAGACAAATTCGAATCTCATAAAGCCACTAAAGCATTTGTTCTGTGTAGAGTGAAATATACCTGGCTGATCCTGCCTTCAGGTGACCCTCCCAACTTCCCTGTGTCCCCAGTGCAGCCTAAGATTGTGAAGACCAGCTGGTGTCCTCTACTGAGCATGCTCATATTTAAAGGCATTGTAAAGGCAGAAGGTTTTTTTTTTTTTTTTTCTCTTGATGCATTCTATGCATTAAGATAAAAAGCCTTCTGTGTGTAGCAGCCCCCTCTCAGGCCCCCTAATACTTACCTGAGCCCCATCTCTGTCTAGCGACGTCCACGAGTCCCTCGGCCATTCAGGACTCACCCTCCTGATTGAATGAGACACAGTAGCAGCAGCGACATTGGCTCCCGCAGCTGTCAATCAAAGCATGTTATCCAATCAGGAGAGAGAGGGGGCGGGGCCAAACAGCAGCTCCGTGTCTGAATGGACATGTGGAGCTGCAGCTCGACTCAAGTGCCCCCATAGCAAGCTGCTTGCAGTGGGGGCACTCGACAGGAGGGAGGGGCCAGGAGCAGCGAAGAGGGACTCGAGAAGGGGAGGATTGTGGCTGTTCTGTGCAAAACCACTGCACAGAGGAGGTAAATATAACATGTTTCTTATTTAAAAAAAAATAAAACAACTCTTTTTAGCTTATCAGTTGCTCCTTTTTCTTATCTGTGCTGTCCATGTGACTATAGAGCCACACATATGGGGTGTATACACAGTGGTAACTGGCACTCCTTTCCCTCCCTCCCTCCTCCTCCATGTTTTTCAAATTCTAAACACTATGGGGGCGGGTTATAGTATGCTGATTGATTTCATTCATCAAGAAATTCACTAAATGCTTAGTTTTATTATAAGTATCAGTATTATCAGTATTAAATATCTAAAATGCAATTGCTAATACCTGTAAAGTAAAAAAAGAGCCATAGATGCAGATGCCATCTAAACAAAATGAAGGCCAGTGTCAGTCAAATTTGACTCCGCCTACACCATATTAACCAATTCAGCTCCGGAAGGTTTTGCCCCCTTCATGACCAGGCACTTTAACTTTAACTTTAACTGGTAATTGCGCAGTCATGCAATGCTGTTCCCGAACAAAATTCATATCATTTGTTTTAACACAAATAGAGCTTTCTTTTGGTGGTATTTGATCGCCACTGGGTTATTTTATTATACATGTGAAAAAAAAAAACACTTAAAAAAAAAATATATTTTTTACTTTCTGCTATAAAACATATTCAATAAAAGAAAGAAATAATGGTATATATTGGAATTTATATGTACTTATACTAGTAATGGCTGTGATCAGCGACTTAGTGGGACTGTGATAGTGCGGCACGCAATCTGACGCTAACCGACACTGACATCACCAGTGACACTAATACAGTGATCAGTGGTAATACTATACACTGTTACTGGCCGCAAAGGGGTTAACATTTTGGGTAATCAAGGGGTTATATGTGTGCCTAACAAGTGTTAATGTGTGTATTATGTGCTGCTTTTTACTAAAAATCTCTTTGTTCCTTCTCCCTGCTTTACAGGAAGAAGAAACAGAGATGAAATGAGATTGTTGCCGCTGTACAGAGCCCTGTGTTGTTTGTCAACTCAGAGCTCTGAGCTGTGATTTGACAGAGTTGACCAGCCGGTCCCAGCTAAGAATTATTAGCCGGGACCAGCTGACAAAATCCAGCTGTGTCTAATCACAGCCCTGTACCCAGGAGAAATCCTCCATATCCCCATCGCACATGTTCCTGGAATAAGCTCTAAGACGATGGGTGCTGCAGTAACCTCCGGCTGGGAACTGGAACATGCACAGTCAAACGTAGATATTTGCCAGCACACGTTTCATTATGTGAATTATTTATGGCAATTAAGTATCACTTTACAAAAGATTTTTAGCCACCCTAGACACTCCTGTGTCAAAGATATTATCAATAAATTCCAAAAACATTTAACAATAAAATATTACACTGGTCACAAGCAGATATGCTTTTTTCCACTTTGTTATAAGAAAGAAGGAAGACATGTGCCTGGAAAATGAACTAAAAAAAGGATTTGATAAAAACAACAGTAAAACATTTTAAAGGTTGGCTGTCTGGCAAGGCTGCCATCATGATAAATAGCTTCATTCCAGGGCTTTGCAAACAGGTAATCCAAATTGTGAGCTGTTCAGAGGCTGATGGGATTGAGAAGAGAGGGGGAGTGTAAAAAAGTGACAGTAATGCCTGATGGATCTAGCCAGGTGGGAGCTGTAATATTGTTCCTCCACCACATATTCCCTCACTGGTCAGCCATTTATCGGTGATATGGATCAAGCAGAATTTTTTTAACCACTTCAGCCTGGGAAGATTTTACCCCCTTCCTGACCAGAGCACTTTTTACAATTAGGCACTTTGTTGCTTTGACTGACAATTGCACGGTCGTGCGACGCTGTACCCAAACTAAATTTGCGTTCTTTTTTTCCCCACAAATAGAGCTTTCTTTTGGTGGTATTTGATCACCTCTGCGGTTTTTATTTTTCTGCGCTATTAACGAAAAAAGAGTGACAATTTTAAAATAAAAACAATATTTTTTACTTTTTGCTATAATTAATATCCCCAAATTAAAAAAAAAAAAAAATAATAATTTCTTCATCAGTTTAGGCTAATATATATTCTTCCACATATTTTAGGTAAAAAAAAATCGCAATAAGCGTATATTGATTGGTTTGTGCAAAAGTTATAGTGTCTACAAACTATGGGACAGATTTATGGCATTTTTTTAATTTTATTTTTTTTACTAGTAATGGCGGTGATCTGCGATTTTTAGTGGTACTGCGACATTGCGACAGACAGATCGAAGACATTGGACACTTTTTTGGGACCATTGGCATTTATACAGCGATTAGTGCTATTAAAATACATTGATTACTGTGTAAATGTCACTGTCAGGGAAGGGGTTAGCATTAGGGGGCGATCAAGGGGTTAATTGTGTGTTCCCTCAGTGTGTTCTAACTGTGGGTGGATAGGATTGATTAGGACAGGAGACATATCCTTTTTCCTACTTAGTAGGACCAAACAATATGGCTCTTCTTCCCTGACAACACAGGGATTTGTGTGTATACACACACAAATCACTGTGCGGCGCTCGCGCACGTGATTGCGCATGGCTGGCGGCGATTGTGTGCCCACCGGCCACGTGCATCGGGTCTGGCACCGTGCAGCAGGCACGCCCGCATGCCCTCTGGTGGCTGAAAAAGGGAGGGACGTACCCGTTCGGTATTTCGCCCAGGGAAGCCATTCTGCCACAGTATATCTGCGTGAGCTGGTCGGGAACTGGTAAAAGTATTTCAAATCTTATTTAAGGCAAATATAAACCATTCAAGCTAAAATAAACAACACATTTTAGGGTGCATGTTAACATTGAACAGTGAACCTGTACCCAGACTATACACACTAATTTGCATACTCTAAACAAGTATTTAAAACAGCTCCTTATTCACCTCTATAGCTACAGGCCTGGTTGAGAAATTAATCTTCAAAGTTCACAACAGCGGGACTGAAACAGGCACTGTCTGCTAGCTTTCTAATTTATTTTCAATAATTTTTATTAGTTTCAAAGAAATACAGAATTGACAGTAGGCAAACAGTATGCAGATGCCAAGGTAAATACAAAGAAACAGAACAAGGGTGCAATGCCCAGTATATGAATTAAACCTCACAACCAGGACCAGGAAAAGGGGTGGGCAGGATGGGGGGCTGCCCTGGGCACTGTGTATCATGTGAGATTGGGGGGGGGGGGGGCGCCACAAGGAGATTGGGGGGAGGGAATTTGTGTTGGCTTGGAGAATTTTGGGGGCAGCAGTGGGGAAAGAATTGTTCTAGGAGGAGAATTTGGGGTGAGTGTGCTAGTAAAGGTGGGGAATTTGTGTTGGGAGGGGACATTTTTGGGGGGTGGGATTTGTGCTAATAGGTATTAATGTAGGATAATTCTGCTAGGAGGGGAAAGTTGGGGGGGGGGTTTGTGCTGGAAGGGGGATAGGGGATTTGTGCTGGGAGGGGAGATTTGGAGGGGGTGGGAGAGGATGTGTACTCAGAGGGGAAATTTGAGGGATAGAGGATTTGTGCTAGGAGGAGTGTTTTTTTGGGGGGGGGCTTTGAAGGATTTGAGCTAAGAAGGGTGATTTCAGCGGGGGGGGGGATTTGTCCCGGGAGGAGGGGGAATTTAGGCTTAGGGGGTAAGTGTGCAGATTAATGGTCAATGTTTTTCTTTAGGGGGAAGAGGGTTGCTAACACATAATGCTCATATATCTTAGGGTGGGGGCACAGTTTGGCATGTTCACCCTGGGCTCTAGATTACCTTGGTCCGGGACTGCTCACAATATACATGGAGTAGTAACAAGGAGGTGCAATGTGAATGCAAAACTATCACATCCAACAAATTTGCCCCTAAATGCAATAAGGAGCCAAAAATACCAGCAAAAGGGTGAAAAGGGTGCTCTTGCTTTCTTCAAAAGAATACTGGCCATCTCACCCTCTGTGGTCTTGAGAGCTGATAAGAGAAAGAAGAGAAAGAAAAGAAAATGAAAGGAAAGGAAGAAAGAGAGGAAAAAAGAGAGAGGTCCAGACAAGGGCTAGAGGGAGCATTAATGCCACAGCACCAAACAAGGCGTAAAAAGTTCAAAGTAAACATGCATATTACAAGCCCAAGGTTCCCATGTCTTTTCAAATTGCCAGACTGAATCTTGGAGAATGCTAACAATATTTTCATGTCACATAATCCAAGGAATCTTTCTCTTTGCCTATGTGAGAGACATGGAGGGCTGCTTCCAGGATTTGGTAATAGTCATTTTAATTCCCAGTAGTATAAAAAAAGAATCAAACGTCGAAGGTGGCCAGGAATGCCATCCACTGGCGCTGGGGTCTCTAAACTTTCTAAACAAGGGGCCAGTTAACTGTCCTTCAGACATTGGGGGGCCAGACTGTGGCCAGTGGGAGTAGAAAATGTCTCAGTGTCAGTGGGAGTAAACAATGCCACAACTGTAGTGGGAGGATTAACAGCCCATTATTGGTGTCAGTGGAAGGAATAGTGTCCCATCGTTGATGTCAGTGGAAGGAATAGTGACCCATCATTGGTGTCAGTGGGATGAATAGTGCCCCATTGTTGGTGTCAGTGGGAGGGATAGTGCCACATCATTGGTGTCAGTGTGAGGAAGGGTGCCCATCATAGGCATCAGTGTGAAGAATTGTGCCCCATTGTTGTTGTCAGTGGCAGGAATTATGCTCCCGTTGTTGGAGTCAGTAGGAGAAATAGTGCCGCAAGGGCCGGATAAATGCAAGTAAAAAGCCGCATTTGTCCCCTAGGTCACAGTTTGGAGACCACTGCACTGGAGCATTGAGGAGTGCTATAGCTCTCTAATGCCTCGTTTCCACTGAGCGGATCGGTTTGGTTCGGTACGGTGTGTTATTTTGAGTGTGTCCATTATGAAAGCGGCACCAATACAACCGAACCGAACCGCACCATTCTGGGTCCTGCTTCAGATGGGGGGCCATAGAAAATGGTACGGTTCGGTTAGGGCGGAGCTACGATACATTCCACTGATTGGCGGATGTGTGACGCCATGCTAGGCATTTTTTCTAAACCCACGTAGGGCCCCTGGCGGTCCCACTTGCAGTGGAAATGCTCACCTGAATAGGCCGGACCATTCTAGGCCTTCCAAACTGTACGGACCCCATCCACTCACTGGAAACGAGGCATAATTTATACACAGAAGGTGTTTCAATCTGGCCAAAAAATTGCTGGATTGGGTGATGATCTAGTATCTGAGAGGCACCCTTAGACGCTGCCTGCTCACAGTCACATGTATCTCTTTTAATCTAATGCACATACAGATAACATAAACGCTAATGCCCTGTACACACGGTCGGATTTTCCAATGGAAAATGTGCGATCGGAGCTTGTTGTTGGAAATTCCGATCGTGTGTGGGCTCCATCAGACTTTTTCCATCGGAATTTCTGACACACAAAGTTTGAGAGCAGGCTATAACATTTTCCGACAACAAAATCCGATCGGTTAACTTCTGATCGTGTGTACACAAATCCAACGCACAAAGTGCCACGCATGCTCAGAATAAATTAAGAGACGAAAGCTATTGGCTACTGCCCCGTTTATAGTCCCGATGTACGTGTTTTACATCACCGCGTTCAGAACGATCGGATTTTCCGACAACTTTGTGTGGCCGTGTGTATGCAAGACACGTTTGAGCCAACATCCGTCGGAAAAAATCCATGGATTTTGTTGTCGGAATGTCTGATCAATGTCCGACCCTGTGTACGGGGCATTAGAGTTTAACTAAAGGCAAAACCTTCTTTTTAGTTTTACATAGTTACATAGTTAGTCAGGTTGAAAAAAGACACAAGTCCATCTAGTTCAACCAATAATAAAAAAAAAAATCATACAATCCCATATTCAGTTTTGAATAGAGTGGAGATGGATTAGAACATCTGTCAGGTTTTGTATTGCTATCTGTGTGAGAAGAAGTTGGCAGCTCTATCTGTCAAAAGAATTGTCTGAATTAGTGTTTATAAACAACACAGCTCCAGACCTCAGTTATACAAAGATACAAGTAACATATTGTTACATTTATATCCATTCATCTGCAGTTCGAAGGGATGAACTTAGATCTGCAGATATTAAATAAAGCAGGGGTAGATACGTTCTTTTCAAAGAAATTGAGCGTGCCTTTTTATAATAAAATAATGTCAACTTCACACTCTCAATCACGAAAAGGATTTTTTAAAAAAGTAAATGCTGTAAACTACTTTAGTAGTGACAAATTACCATTCTGCATTCTCACACCTCAGATCAGCCTCAATTCCTACGCCTTCACACCTCAGATCAGCCCCAATTCCTACGCCTTCACACCTCAGATCACTGTACCCCCTGCTCATCTGCCCCACCACTGTAACTCCCTGTACATCTGCCCCACCACTGTACCCCCTTGCTCATCTGCCCCACCACTGTACCCCCTTGCTCATCTGCCCCACCACTGTAACCTCCTGCTCATCTGCCCCACCAATACACCTACTTTCACATCTGCCCCACTGCTCAACCCCCCTGCTCATCTGCCCCACAACTGTACCCCCTTGCTCATCTGCTCCACCACTGTAAACCCCCTGCTCATCTGCCCCACCACTGTAACCCCCTGTGCATCACCCCCACCAATTTCCCCCATCTCACCTGCTCCACCAATATACACCCTTTCTCATCTGCCTCACCACTGTAACCCCCTGCACATCTGCCCTACCACTATACTACCCTACACATCTGCCCCACCTCTTTACCCCCCTGCTCATCTGTCCCACCACTGTAACCCCCTGTACATCTGCCCCACCACTGTACCACCCTGCTCTTCTGTCCCACCACTGTAACCCCCTGCTCATCTGCCCCACCAATGTTCCCCCTTTCTCTTTTGCCCCACCACTGTACCTCCCTGAACATCTGCTCTACCACTGAACCATCTTCTCATCTGTCCTAACACTGAACTTATCTGTTCATCTGCCCCACCACTGTAACCCCCTTTCTCATCTGCCCCATGACTGTACCTCCTGCACATCTGTCCCACCTCTGTTCCCCCTGCTCTTCTGCCCCACCACTGTAACCCCCTGCTCATGTGTTCCACCGATGTATCTCCTTTCTCCTTTGCACCCCTCCGCACATCTGCCCCACCTCTGTACCCCCTGCTCCTCTGCGCCACCACTATAACCCCCTGCTCATCTGTCCCACCAATGTACCTCCTTTCTCCTCTGCCCCAACACTGAACCCCCCCTTCTCATCTTTCCCACCACTGTAACCCCCTTCTCATCTGGCCCAACACTGAACCCCCCTGCTCATCTGTCCCACCACTGTAACCCCCTGCTCATCTGCCCCATCACTGTACCCCCCTGCTTTTCTGTCCCACTGCGGAACCCCCTTCTCGTACCTCCTGCACATCTACCCCACCACTGTACCCCCTTGCTCTTCTGTCCCACCACTGTAACTCCCTGCTCATCTGCCCCATCAATGTACCCCTTTTCACATCTGCCCCACCACTGTACCTCTATGCACATCTGCTCCACCGCCATATCCACATGTTCTTCTGTCTCACTACTGAATCACCTTCTCATCTGTCCTAACACTGAATCCATATGCCCATCTACCGCACCATTGTAACCCGCTTTCTCATCTGCCCCATCAATGTACCTCCTGCACATCTGTCTCGCCTCTGTACCTCCCTGCTCTCCTGCCCCACCACTGTTCCCCCTGCTCTCCTGCTCCACCACTGTCACCTCCTGCTCATCTGCCTCATCAATAAAACTCCTTTCACATCTGCCCCACTGCTCTATCCCCCTGCTCATCTGGCCCAACACTGAACCCCCCTGCTCATCTGGCCCAACACTGAACCCCTCTGCTCATCTGGATCATCACTGTACCCCCCTGCTCTTCTGTCCCACTGCTGAACCCCCTTCATATCTCTTCCACCACTATACCTCCCTGCACATCTGCCCCGTCGCTGTTCCCTCTTGCTCATCTCCTCCACCGCTGTACCCTCTTCCCATCTATGATATGTGTGATATGCAGAGTGGTGAAAGGAAGCAGACATGAGACACATCTATTTATCCTGGCATACTCATTCTGCTGATCCACCTCTCGCATCCAGCCCATGTGCTTGTATGTGATGTATGTGATGTATGTGATGTCCCATACAAGCATATGGAATGGATGAGCAATGATGAGCTCAGGTCAGGGGCAGTGGGCCTGTGTGCAGGATCATAAGTTGGGCCTCCGCAGCTGAGAAAAAAGTGGTTGGGTGTGATTTTCATTGCGCTGAATACTGGTTGTGGCTTAAAGGGACACAGAGTGCCAGGGCTCAGTAGTAAGTGACGCACAGCTTCAGGAATAATTTCAAAAGTTCCCAGAAGCTCAACAGTAATTCCACAAACTGTCACCTGATTGTGGTTTTCTCAATCACAGTGAAATCCCTTTTTCCTGAGATTGGTAGTGGCAGCCGAGCGAGTCATCTTCCTCCAGATGGTGGGCGGAGCTAGCAGGACTGTGATTGGCTTTATCAGTGGCCAATGACAGTCCTCCTCCTCCTGGAAACAGGGACCGCCCCCCCCCCCCCCTAGCATAACTGCACCCAATCTCTTCCCCATCACAAAACCTGACAATCGCAGCTACAGCAAAGTTAGAGAACCAAACAATGTTTCCCAACTTTTACAATGTGTGGGGGCACAGTGCCTTCCCCTCAGTGCAGCGTGGGGAATTCTGAAATTGGAATGCATTAGTGTCTCAATGACACTTCCCTGCACTGCTCTGCTGATGGAGAGGGAGTTGAGTGTCAGCAAAAGCAACTGAAAAATAAAATGCAGCACAGCAACAGTTGTAATACCAATCAATCCATACAAAACTAACTTACATAGTCCACTGTGATATTAAATTAATTCATGCACAAAATTATGCTAATCAATTTCCGGTGCTATTTAGTCCATGAATTAATATATAAAAATCGAGAAATATATGTTTATACACAGTCCAGCACCTTGTGTATAAAAATTCAAATAAAACTACCAGAAGTAAGGTCCAGCACACTAGGGCAATCAGTGACCCTCTTCCTTCACTTCTTCCAGTGACTTGTGCACCTCCACCAAACAGGTGAAAAACCTTCTCACCTTAGATACATCAAAATAAGCTCATCTGGATCATCCAAACGACTTTAATTATGGAACAAACTCTCAACACCCTTCCTCAGATACATGATACAGGATGGATGGACCTTCCGATTCCACATGCTCTCATATATCATCACGTATATGTTCCCATGGAACAGAAGGGCAGAAAACATAGTTCTCTCTAAGACCCCTTTCACACTGGGGCGTTTTTCAGACACTTTTCAGGCGCTTTAGCGTTAAAAAAAGCACCTGTAAAGCGCCTGAAAGAAGCCTCATCTGCAATCCCAATGTGAAAGCCCGAGCTGCCAACACTGCCAACGCCCGAAAAACGCTGGTAAAGCGCAGCTTAAGACCCTTTTCACACTGGGGCGTTTTTCAGGCGTTTTTCAGGCACTGGCAGTGTGAAAGGGCTCAGGCCATCAGCACACCCAGCCCGGTGGCAAAAACACGAAAGTGCTGTAAAGAAGCTGCTTGCAGGACTTTTTTTGACGCCCTGCCAGCGCAGTGCCCCAGTGTGAAAGCACTCTGGCTTTCACATTGGGATTGCAGATGAGGCTACTTTCAGGCGCCTTACAGGCGCTTTTTTTAACACTAAAACGCCTGAAAAATGCACAAGTGTGAAAGGGGTCTATTTCCAAAATGTATTAAAAAACCCCAGCCAAGAAATGTTCCAAAGATCTCCTCCGGCAGTTACACGGTGCAGGGAGCTATAGATTTCTGAGGTGCCTGGTATTCAGGGGGGCGATTGGGACGACATGGGGATCATCCTTTTAAATACCTAGCTTCAGCTAGGGATAGATTAATCCATTTTAAGTTCCTCCAAAGAATCTACTAGACAACGGCTAGATTGCACAAAATATATCCTGCCTGCTCTGCTGAGTGCTGCTATTGTGTACATTCCCCAGAAAACTTTGACCACATCTTCTGGCAATGCCAGGTGATCCATGATTTCTGGGTGGAAGTCACATCTTGCATAGCTGAGATACTCACCACCTCCAGGTGTTGTTCATTCTCTTTAGTATAGATAGCTGGCCCTTGTTATTTAGCCAGACATGTAATCACCTTCCATAGGTAGTAATGTAATAATAATGTACTATTTGTGTTGGCCATGTGTGGCCATGTTAGGTGGCTTTGTTGTGCCACCGCCACTGAGTTTTATACCTTTTAACAAAACGTCAATAAAAAGAATTTAAAAAAACAAAAAAACACCCCAGCCAACACAGGACACTTACAAAACTAAAAAAACACAATGTGCTTTATAATGCTGTGTCCTCAATCTGCTCACCACTCCACACTAAAATGGCGGCATCGTGATGTCACAGGCTCAGCTCCTCCCACCTAGATGCGTTGCGCCCTCCAGCTACTGAAGAAGCCCACTTCCCTTCTTGAAGGCTATATATACAGGGGAAGTTGACATTGTGGTGCAGTCCACAGTGGGAACAGCACAGTAAGGATCTGTTATATTATATAGTCTGGTTTTGATGGTAGTGTAACCCTTTAATGGGACCTGATCATGAGCAACCACACTGATGGACTGTGAGCATGGACTTTCCTAAAGGTAAGGTATGGGCAACACCATTATAGGAACAGCACACTAGCACAGCCAATCACAGCACGGCCATTTGAATGTAATGAACAGTTCTGTAATAATGAATGCTATCAATTGTCTCAATTGTAATATATGAATCTAACTTAGCAACAGATTTACATAAAACGCTAAAGAATACTGTATACAGTGCAATGTCAAAATAGATGTAGAGTTTACCTAGACTTAAAAGTGGACCTTCAGTCATTTTTTCAACTTTCCATCTATTAAATCTTCTGACCTTGTTGTTTTAACTTTGGATAGTAAAACATTTTTTTCTGCCACTACTATACAGCCCACTTCCTGTTTCTTGTCTGGTCATTAGCCTAGGCTTATGACATCATGCACAGCTCTCTCTCTCACTCTCCTGAAGGGAGGGGGGATGAGTCATAAGAGGGCCAATGAGAGATGCAGGTCTGCAGAGCTGTAGATGTGTCTGTGTAAATCCAGGAAGTGAACAGGCATCAGCTTCAGCTTCCCACAATTAAAATGGATGTAGCCAGACTTAGTGGAGGGAGATTTTTGCAGCATATTTTGCAAGTATTATTCACAGTATATAAAAAATAATATGCAAAGTGGTTGGAGGGAAGCTTCAGAATGGCAAAGATGTTTTTATTACAAATTATGTGAGCAGACTGCAGTTTTTCTTTAAGGTGGTAATGCAAGCAGTGTGAGCCAATTGAACACAGTGGGGTTGATTTACTAAAACTGGAGAATGCAAAATCTGGTGCAGCTGTGCATGGTAGCCAATCAGCTTCTCATTTCAGTTTGTTCAATTAAGCTTTGACAATAAAACCTGGAAGCTGATTGGTTTCTATGCAGAGCTGCACCAGATTTTGCACTCTCCAGCTTTAGTAAATCCACACCTCACAACATTTTAAGATGAGAATGAGGGACACCTACTAACAAACGTATGTAGGCATAGGACATGCCCCGTGCCACACCCCCTTAAAGGAAAATTAACAAAAAAAAGGTTAAGTCCACAAGGTCTTTTTTTTTACCACTACTATTCCTTTATGTTGGTTCTTAAAATGTAGAAATACAGCAGTTTAGAAATTGGATGAAAGGTTTAGTACTGGGAAACACTTTTTGAAAGATAAAAAGTACATTTTATATACAACTATGAGGATCAGACCAAAATGAGGGACAAATGAGGAGCAAAGAGGGACGGAGGGACATTGCTCCAAATCAGGGACAGTCCCTCAAAATCAGGGACAGTTGAAACTGGTGCACACAGAATCTGGTGCAACTCTGCATAGTAACCAATCAGCTTCTAGGTTTTATTGTCAAAGCTTAATTGAATAAGCTGAAGTTTGAAGTTGATTAGTTACTATGCACAGATGCACCAGATTCTGTGTGCACCAGTTTTAGTAAATCCCCCCAAATTTCCAAAATCAATGAACGTAGGGACATGGAGGACCACACAGCTACCCTACATCACAGGGAAGAGATCTTTCATGACACATGGAGGTCATGGCAATATTTTGTATACACTGATTCCTATTTCCAGGAGGTCTCAAAAACCGGCTGAGCACCAAGGACCTATGGTTATTTCTTGGCCCCGGGCAAGAGAGACTGCTTTTCCTGGTTTGCTTCTTTCTTCTTTAGTTCTTTTTCCTTCCTCTTCCTGCCCCTTCCCCTACCTTCCTTACTCCCCTCCCATACCCTTTATAAAGTTTGGTGATATATCACTTGCAGTTTCAATAGTTACCCAGCCATTATGTTTTGTCCATTTGATTGTAGGCCATGTCTGGGTCATTATAGCCTCCGGGGCCTCTCTGATGACCCCAGTCTCTTTAATTTCCTTTTTTCCTATTGAACATAGTTGCATTCTTATGCTGCACTTTGTCTGTATGTGTCCCACCTGCCACCTCTTTCTGAGACTTCGTGTTTTATTTGTCAGCAGTCGCTTGATTTGCATATTGCCATTTCTTGGGTGCTTATTGATGCTGTGCAGACCTTATTGCATTACCACTGATTTTGCAAGTCTGTCTATTCATGTGACCTTGTTATGCACTATTTTGGCACATGTTTGAAAATGCAACTTTTTTTTAAAGGAATTGCAAAAAAAATAAAAAAATCTCCCCATATGTCAATCTACACTGCTATCATACTAATATATTTCAGATATTGGCTTTGGGAGGAAGTGTTAAGACAGGCTCACAGGAAGAGGAAAGCAATAAAAGGGATGTTGGGGAAATGATACAAAAAGGCCATTGTGGACTCTGAACAGTGCCACTATAGTATTTCAGATATGCATGGCTCACAACACCATTTGAAAAGAATGAGAAATATTTTGGGAAGTCAATCTATATGTATAGTACCTACACTGCATGTGTATCCGTTTGTCTGGAGTTCTGCTTTGCAAAAAAATCAGGTAATATGTTTAGGCTGGACTTATAAACTCCAACATACATAACATATGTCGGTCTGCAGGTGATGTCATTGTGTAATATTGCTTCCTGTTCCATTAAACGTACACATACAGCATTCAGCTGAAAAGTCTGAAACAGATCCACATGACAGGAACCAGCCTACATCTGTTTACATTGTAACTTTCAGCTGATGCCACTAATTCCTAAAAACTGCCTGAGATTCCGAATGGGAAGCCATGTGGAACACCAATGCCCTGGTCATAGTGGGTTTTCAAAGTCACTTAACATAATCCAAAGCAAAACCAGACCTGTTGATATTACTGTCATTTGTTACAAATAGGGTGGAATGTTTGGAATCATTCTGGAAAATCTGCTGGGTTTAGGATTTCGGGACGGGGGAACACCTGGCCTGCGGACAGACAATCTACAAACCTTAAGCTGTAGATTCCACCCTAAGTCACAGGAAACTTTGTGGCACTTATGGAACTGTTCAAATTAACTTGTTTGGATTTTGTTTCCTATATTTTACTTGGAGTCTTACGTGTGGTCACAATGGTAAGGTGACAGAAAAAAAAGCAGTATGATTAAAGAGAATATATTGGTTTGAGGCCTAATTCCTTGCTTTCCTAATTAGGGTAATAATTCAAATTATGACATATGAATTATCATTTTTAAATAGCCTTTTTGTGTCAGTTAAATTTGAATTATTGCTTATTATTTCTTGTTTTCTTTTTAAGCCACCAAGTGAAGGGATAGACTCCGTTTTACATGGTAATCTCTAACTATTTACTTCCTGGTGGAATATCCGGTTATAGAGATCAGTAGCTCAAGGTGAAATGTATGTGAAGAACATATATCAGTGACCCTCCATTTTTTGGATGACTCAGTCCTAGGTTTCAGTTAGAGATTGTCTATCTTAAAGGAGACAATTACTGTTTTACTTATGTAACTTATAGTGTTCTGAGATTCCTTGTCATATATTAAAAATTAAAGTGGAATACATGGGTAAAAAAAAAAAAAAAAAATACATATATCATATGCGTTAGTAGGATTAACACAACCATTTCCTTTAACAGTCCAAGCTGCTCAGCAAGAGTGGCATTTGCAGCTGGGACAAAGTATATATTAATAATATTCGGCTTTTATTCATATGGCTTAAAGTACAACTGTACCTTAAGCTCAGTCATCTGTTTATTATTTGCCCCCCAGCCCCACCCTACCAAGTATTTATCTTCAGTACTGATCCCGGGACATGGCAGTACCCAGCTCCCCATGCCCTTTATTGACAATAGCTTGCCTACTAGCCTTGAAAATGGCCATAATTCCATTTGTTTTATCAAGACTTCTTCTGTTAAGTTCAAGTTTCAGTGATTTCAAACAGGTTTCAACTAGCTCCCCATACATTATTTGGTTACAGGGCATACCCATCTTGAGACTGATTGCCAATCCATAACACTCCCCAAGGCCCCTGCCTAAACCCTAGAAACTCAGAATTATTTCTTGTGTGTGCCTGGTTTAAGATCATTTGAAAGCAGTGGAAGTTGCATTATGTTTGTGCCTGCCAACTGGGACTATGTTGTATTTTTCACATACAATTTCCCAAGAACTCACAGACAGCTCAAAATTTCTATGGAAACACCATAACAATGTTAAACTGCCTACAACAATCCTATGATGTCATTTTGGCAGCTGTCCTTTGTACGTAACACCAGGGTGATGGTATGGTGTGTTGACATGTACTGTGGCTATTGTGTGTGATAGATCAGATGTGTTGGCTTGGTTGACAGCACATTGTAGAGAGTTGTGATTAGAAAGGCTGACACTAAATACATAGACATGTGTGCACAATGTTTAGGTGGAATAAAAATATGCTAGTAATGAATGAAACAGAACTGCCATTTCTCTAAATCTCAATTTGCCTGAACATTTACACGTACATCTCTCTGATCTAAAGAGAGGTATCTGAGCACAGATCATATGATTCTCTGTAGATTTTACATATGTCCCCAAACACAACCAATAGGGTAAGGGCCCATTCAAATCAATACATAAAATACCTGCTCACTTCCTGTGAGCTGAAGAGAAAGCAAAGCAATTACATCTTTCTTGTGCAAATGAATTATCCCATCATTCCTCCATGAAATGGAGATGAACAGAGGCACACGTGTCCAGCTTGTGTGATGACTATGACTCTATACTAGACATTTGCACACTGAAATATTTTGTTTCAGAATTTCGGTTTCGTCCAAAAAATAAATGTATTTAGTTACTCCCGAAATTAGTTTTTATTTATTTTGTTTCGTTAAAAATCCATTCATATGAAAATCCAAATTAATTAAGGTAGAATCTGTCAATTAAAGGCTTATGGTGTTTGTCGGATGTTCTAAGAATATTCGATGAAGCAGCTAAACTGTACGACACCGCAATCATACATTTCTGGTTGAATGCTACAGAAATGTTGTTTGACTAGTAATAATTATAATTATTAATTATTATTACTAGTCATACAACATTAGAATTCTTCTGTAGCCTATGGGCGGAGCATTTGACCGTAAATGTCCGCTTGCGGCGATTGTATGTTTTTATCTGCTTCGTCGAATCTTCATGTCTTTATAATGTCGAATCTTTTCTCTCTATGTCAAATAATCTTGGACTAATAGAGTTAGGTTAGGCACATTCGACCACAGGTTTGATAGACACAGATTGTTATTGTCAGCATCATGTCGAATCTTCTATCTATATCAAACTGTTGTCACAATGATACGAAAGTATTGAGGATACGAAAAATAAAGCATTGTTTTATTTCAGATATTTCGCTTTCTGCGCGTTCGTTATCGTTTTGTTAAAACGAACACGAAAATCCCCGAAATTCGGATGAAAATGCATTCAGAGATAAGGAATGCATGCGGCTACTCCATACCATGAAGATGTGATTGTAGACACAGGGACAGAAAGTGTGATATTTGAATTGTTACAGGTGAAAATATGTGAAAAAGCCTGAAAAAAGAAAACTAAAGTCAGCCATACATGGATTCTAATTTGGCTGGTTCAGCAGACACCAGACAAATTTCGATATATTACCTTCTGTATAACTGCCCTGTAGGATTTTCCCCACTCAATCAGCACTGTGGGCTATAGCTATAGAGGAAGTTGCCCCGCTGTCAGAATATGCTCAGGGAGGAGGAGTCCCCCATCCACATCAAGTGTGTCCACAGGGGAATCAAGTCAGTTTTTTTTGTTCAACCCAGCCGTTGAACAAAAAAAACTGACTCATCTATTGACTGTCTTATGCAGCCACATCTAAGAGCTGGTAAGCTGCAATGTATAAAATATTTTTTTTGGTTTAGATATGCTTTAAACTGGACTTGCAACATGATATGTTTTAAATTGGACTTGCAACATTTTTTTAATGCAGTAGTATAGCCAAAGAAAACTATGCTTGTGTTATACCTCAAAGAATAGCTGTAAACACAATAGTGAGATATTTTTCACTAAACAATATTATAAATGAAACGTGTTGCACTTTCAACCATAATCAGTAACAATTCATATGGATCATAATATTAAAAAATAAAGTTCAATTCATGGTGCAAATAAAGTTCAATTCATAGTGCAAATGTCCAAAGTAAGAAAACAGTCCATTGTACTGAAGTAGGAATAAAGGTAATTCAAAAAGCCAAATAAAGATGAGGGAAATGTTTCCCACCACCATAAAGTGCACACGTCAACACCCAGATGTACTCTTACCAGAGCACCTGGACCTCCTGGGATCAGGAAAGGTCAAACAGGCATTTTGGGGACTTATCCCTCTGTGAACACTCCAGCCGGTATTCACCAGTCCTGCGAAGAGTGCCACAGCATACGTCTTGGGAAAGGTAGCTCCAACTCCAAAGATGCCATACAAATTAAAAGCTCAATAATGTAAAACCTTGAGATGAATCCTTTATAAAAACCTATATCTACTTACATTCAGGTAAAATTCATGCGCATGTCTCAGAAGAAAACACAATCCCTGGCAAGGAAAATGGCATCCGCTAACACTTCTGGGTGACACAATGGCGTGACCAAGCCGCTCCACCCTACATGCAATGAAGTTTGAAGTAAGTAAGCGGATGAGGTGCAATATTTTGCTTTGGTGGTATTGCAGACTCATAATGTATTAGCCAACAAACACATAATTTGGATATGAGATCAAAGGCCTTGGTACACCAGGTAACTAAGGGTGGCATAGGAACCTAACATAGCTGCTTCAAGGGTCACTGCGGAATTATCCTTGGGCTATGAGCACCACCATCTAACTGTAGGAGTCCCCGGTTAGCTAGAATTTCATACCTTTGGTAGTAGCAGCCCATCAGCAAAGTGTAAATTCACAGCAAGGTTTTTAAGGGAGGAATTTTTAAGGTGTGGAGACATGCTACGAGGAGAAGAAGATGTAGAATACAGTGAGTATATGCTTGCTTTCCCCTTCAGGGGAAAGCAAGATTACAGCTGGTCTCCTTGGTAAGAAGAAGTAGTGAATTATGGTAGAAAATACTTTATGCCAGCTTCGTGACTACTGCAGTACTCCACAACATTGGGACAAACTATACTCAAACTAAAATGTGTATTGAGTTCATGACCATATTTTGGGAAAAAAAACTACAAATTACTGTTTGCTTAAGGTGCGCAGTAATTAATGGAACTGTGTCTTGATGATGTGTTTGGTGGAAACTGTTAACGCAGGTAATGAATGTTTGGCTTGATAAGGATCTTTAGGCTGCTGTAACTGCGGTAACTGCCAATACCTGGGTAGCATTGACAAAAGAACCTGTTCTAGTTGCAAAGAGGGTGGTGCATGTGTGGGCAGGTTGGCTTACTTGACGGTGGTAAGATGGATTTCCCAGTAGGACTACACACCCTCTAACCCATGACTCTGGTGATTCATGGGTCGTCGATGCAACCCCTGATAGACCGGGCCTGTAACCAAGGAACATTAGGAGCCCCTCATAAGTAGGAAAAATATGTTATCTGACATGACCCAAATTGAATCAGTGTTTCAGACTCCCCACCACTGGAAACATTGTACAGTAGTCCCTGTAGGAACTGACTTTATAACTTGTTCCAAAGGGGCACTACATTAGTTTAGTCTACAAGATTGGCTTCAACTGAAGAGAAAGGTGTAACTGAACTAGTCAATCACTCTGTGATTGGCGGAGTCACTAGGAGGGATCTGTTGTCAATATGCAGGGAGTGGGATAAAAGAACTATGGTGCTGTGGGTGAGGTATTGGATCCACATGGAACATGGAGCAGACACCCAACCTCGTGCTGGTGCCTGGTGCTTGATACGGACTGTGGTTTTAGGCTGCCGAGCACCTTACCCTTTGCAAGGGTGAATGTATGGATTTACTCCTGTCAATGTGCAATTGAAAGGCTTCAGAGGTTTCTCCTTGAGCACAATGTGAATCTTGTGGGACTTTGCTTTTCATGTTGCTGCCCTAATAGGAAGCAGCCAAAGACATAGACTTGGGGCAGGACTTGGAGGAGAAATGTAAGTCTTCCATCAAGTCCCTCAAGAAAGCAACACACAAGTTTGTATTGCTTTGTCTACCAAGCCTCGCTAAGCCACTTCTGGGGGGAAAAGGCCCATCACTGTGTGAGACCCTGTAGCTTTCAGAAGGTACAAAAATTAGGACTATGAATGTGGAAGGCTGTTATGCCTCCCCTCAGAGCCTAGGGTCTCTGCTGGAGCTAGACCTGGTTAAATAATTTACCCCTGTTTGGGTCGTGTCCTTGACATCTGAGCTAAGGGAGGAGACTCTCTCTATTTGAGAGAATATGCCTACCAAAAAGGGCACTTCTGTTCAGATGCACTGAGCTTCTGGAGGGGTATACAGAGTCTGCCCTTAAAAGAGAGGTTGCTTCAGAAGCCAGAAAACAAGAGCAAGAACTGTGTACCTGTGCGGAATCCAAGGCTGCTGGCCTAAATTTGGAATGCCTCTTAGGCATGACTAGCTGTGGACTCACTACTTTATATCAAAATGAACTGTGCAGATTGTCTTACAGTTGCATACATTTTCCAATCAATAGGCCATAAACGCCTTTCTTTCCCCAGGACAGGGGTGAGGATTATCTAGCTAGCTCGGCTGCACAGATTCCTAAATTTGCTTGTCCGTTTAGAATATGGGTTTGACTTACCTTTTGTGCTGGAATAACTGTTTGGTGCCCTGGACCTAAATTGGCAAGTGCTGTCAGCCTGGACCCCTTTTTTAAATGCCTAAGCTATATCACCATTGATAGCCATGCAATCTAGTCTATAACTATGGAACAGGCCTGTAACCCCAGAATATTAGTGGCTCACTGTAAGTAACTGAAGTACAGTATCTCACAAAAGTGAGTACACCCCTCACATTTTTGTAAGTATTTTATTATATCTTTTCATGTGACAACTCTGAAGAAATGGCACTTTGCTACAATGTAAAGTAGTGAGTGTACAGCTTTGTATAACAGTGCAAATTTGCTGTCCCCTTAAAATAACTCAACACACAGCCATTCATGTCTAAATTGCTGGCAACAAAAGTGAGTACACCCCCTAAGTGAAAATGTCCAAATTGGGCCCAATTAGCCATTTTCCCTCCCCGGTTTCATGTGACACATTAGTGTTACAGGGTCTCAGGTGTGAATGGTGTTATCACTCTTATTCTCTCATACTGGTCACTGGAAGTTCAACATGGCACCTCATGGCAAAGAACTCTCTGAGGATCTGAATAAAAGAATTATTGCTCTACATAAAGATGATCTAGGCTATAAGAAGATTGCCAAGGTCCTGAAACTGAGCTGCAGCATGGTGGCCAAGACCAGTGACTGTACGTGCTCTGAGTCATATCCAGAGGTTGTCTTTGGGAAATAGATGTATGAGTGCTGCCAGCATTGCTGCAGAGGTTGAAGGGGTGGGGGGTCAGCCTGTCAGTGCTCAGACCATATGCCGCACACTGCATCAAATTGGTCTGCATGGCTGTTTTCCTAGAAGGAAGCCTCTTCTAAAGATGATGCACAAGAAAGCCGGCAAACAGTTTGCTGAAGACAAGCAGACTAAGGACATGGATTACTAGAACCATGTCCTGTGGTCTGATGAGACCAAGATAAACTTATTTGGTTCAGATGGTGTCAAGCGTGTGTGGCGGTAACCAGGTAAGGAGTACAAAAAAGTGTGTCTTGCGTACAGTCAAGCTTGGTGGTGGGGGTGTTATGGTCTGTGGCTGCATGAGTGCTGCCGGCACTGGGGAGCTACAGTTCAGTGAGGGAACCATGAATGCCAACATATACTGCGACATGCTGAAGCAGAGCATGATCCCCTCCCTTCAGAGACTGGGCCATGGGGCAGTATTCCAACATGAAAATGACCCCAAACACACCTCCAAGATGACCACTGCCTTGCTAAAGAAGCTGAGGGTAAAGGTGATGGACTGGCCAAGCATGTCTCCAGACCTAAATCCTATTGAGCGTCTGTGGAGGATCCTCAAATGGAAGGTGGAGGAGCGCAAGGTCTCTAACATCCACCAGCTCTGTGATGTCATCATGGAGGAGTGGAAGAGGACTCCAGTGGCAACCTGTGAAGCTCTGGTGAACTCCATGCCTAAGAGGGTTAAGGCAGTGCTGGAAAATAATGGTGGCCACACAAAATATTGACACTTTGGGCCCAATTTGGACATTTTCACTTAGTGGTGTACTCACTTTTGTTGCCAGCGGTTTAGACATTAATGGCTGTGTGTTTGAGTTATTTTGAGGGGACAGCAAATTTACACTGTTATACAAGCTGTACACTCACTACTTTACATTGTAGCAAAGTGTCATTTCTTCAGTGTTGTCACATGAAAAGATAAAAGAAATTATTTACAAAAAATGTGGGGGTGTACTCACTTTTGTGAGATACTGTATATATTTCTTCACATGGCCCTTAGGCTGAGGAGTGTAGAGTAATTGAATTTATGGTTTTTGTAAATAACCATCCCCTAAACAAACTGCAATAATGTATAAAAAAAGGGGGAGGGGAGTTTGGCATAGCTAACAATAATGTGTTCTTTTCTTCAGCATAATGGTCTGAGGCAGAGGGACATGCGACTGGAAAAGCCCACTCAAACTTTCTCCAATGTAATGCTTATGCTGTAGGAAACCACAAAGGAAACCTAGGTACATATACTGTAGATCCACTAATTGGGTGAACCATCTGCCAATAAGCACCTAATTTATTAGCTAGGCAGAAAACTGGACTTGGAATTTTCTTAACATAAAATTCAAAGGTGAGGGGTTGCGCCCTTCCCATGTGGAACCACCCTACTGGTAGTAATCCCTTCTACACAATCAATCCTAAAATACTATGGGGTTGATTTGCTAAAACTGGAGAGTGCAAAATCTGGTGTAGCTGTGCATGGTAGACAATCAGCTTCTAACGTCATCTTTTATAACTAAGCTTTGACAAAGAAAAATCTGGAAGCTGATTGGTTTCTATGCAGAGCCGCACCAGATTTTGCACCCTCCAATTTTAGTAAGTCAGCCCCTATATGTCCTATATGTGTGACAACATAAAAAGATGGGGTTGATTTACTAAAGGCCAATAGACTGTGCACTTTGCAAAGTACAGTTGCACCCTGCAAGTGCAGTTGCTCCACAGCTTGGTAAATAAGGTAAAGCTCAATTTGTAAATATTACCCAATCATGTGAAAGGAAAATAAAAAAATACATTTTTGCTTGTACATGATTGGATGATGGAAGTCAACAGAGCTTCTGCTCATTTACTAAGCTCTGGAGCAACTGCTTTTGCAGAGTGCAATTGCACTTTGCAAAGTGGACAGGCTATTTTCCTTTAGTAAATCAACCCCTATGTGTACACTGAAGGACAATAATAGGTGCCAACATTTCATTGCTCTTTATTTCCCCTCCCCAGTGCACTTTGGCACTACAATGATATCCTAAGTTGTTTTTTCTTTGCAGAATACGGTTGTGTGCTTATTTTGCCAACTTATCTTTAATTGCTCTTTGAAAATTTTTAAAATTTGGAAGTTAAAGGACAGCACAGAGTGTTGTGGTAAATGTTTACCTTTCAACCTTGTACCAGTTATCTTCACTGTGCAGCTCTCCTCTTAGTGCTTGGACATCAGAGTATAGTGGGCCCGTCACCTTCTAGTTAATTCACCCTGCAGCTGCATATCCATTTCAGTCCCTCTGTTGGTACCTCTAAACTGCCTGTGTCGGCTCTGAACTGCATTACTAATATTACTTGGGCTGCTCTTTAAATTCTGCGCAGATGTCAAAATCAATGATTTTCCTAATAACATTTAAAGATGTGATTCTGATCCACTGAATTAGGAATTCCACAGAAATACTGTAATGCACTTAAAAAGGAAGACACTTGTAGTGTAAATTCAAGGTACAGCAAGTCGAGTATTCAGCGGGATAGGACAGTGTGTAGGGTGTAACTATATCCCATCCACGCTTGCTACTTCCTGCAACATTTATTTCAAGAACTCCCATAGGAGTCCCTGGCTCAAAAGCACAAGCAGATCAAATTAAACCTTTCAGGAAAAATCATAAGTAAAGGTTCCAATTAAAATAACTTCACTTAAAAACATAGGACATATCCAATTGTTTAAACAGAGTGAACGGGTCAGTTTTCTGGTATGCTGGATATTCTGTGTTGCCTAATGTACTAAACATTTAAGCATTTCTTATTCTGTTGTCAGAGGCAAAACAGGTTAAAAATCAAGCTTGGCTTCAAGCATACTAAGCATCTTGACATATATGGCATGTCAGCTATATGCCAGCAACAAAAACAACTTTGTATCTTACCTCATGTGTCAAAGTGGATGGTACTTTTGTGCCTTTAAATGTTGCCTTTGTAGCACTACCCACGTAGGAGTTAATGAAGCCTGGTTTTATTAGGGTATGATAACTTGAATAGGGTA
The DNA here is from genome assembly GCF_042186555.1 of Aquarana catesbeiana. Taxonomy (NCBI): domain Eukaryota; kingdom Metazoa; phylum Chordata; class Amphibia; order Anura; family Ranidae; genus Aquarana; species Aquarana catesbeiana. The sequence continues at coordinate 64,441,634 of NC_133328.1, read as the reverse complement.
AGGGATTATGGGATGCCCAGTGGGACAACAACAATTCAGGGACAATTCCTCCCTAATTACAGACTCCTCTTCTTCCTTCCACCTGCACAAACTTGATTCCTCTTCGTACAGCTTCTGCTGGCTCACTCTTAAGGAACTAACAATCTATCGTCATTTCGGCAACAGCCCATTACAGGCAGGAACTCTCAGTCTCTTGGCAATGTAACACATAATGCTAGCCCACCTGGCTGCTTTCCTGTTCCCAGTCCTGACTGACAAGCGCATGGAGATTTCTTAGGGCAAGGTTTGATGAAGACTTGGCATAATGCTGCCTTCAAGAGAGCGCTGCTCAATCTGTCAGTCTCTCCCCTTGTCTGTCCCTGCACCGTGCTGATCTACTATCTGTCTCTCCTTGCTTTCTCTGCTGCCTCTCTGGCCTGAATCCCTCCAACTGCCTCCTGTGATGGGATCCTTCTGGGCCAGCCTGCTGAGCTCCAGCCCAAGGTAAACCCCTCTTCAAGGGCCACCGAAAGCCTCTCCTCAGCACTGCTTCTCCATCTTCCACCTGACCCCTTGCTGGTATGGCTCATGTCTATTTAAGGGATTCTTTAGCTCCCTGCCAGGCCCCCAACCTGGGGATTGGCTAAAGGCCCCTAAATATTCAACCCCTCCTAGCTTCCTCCCACTATTTTCTAGAACATTCTCCAACATTCTAGAAACAGTGAGAGGCACCAGAGAGCTGCCAGGATGAGTCACCCAGCCCTTGCCTCTAAATAACCCTGACCCAGATTTAGTGACTCAGGTTAATCCCTGGGCCAGACTATAGTTTGCCTACTCTCACTTCTAGTAGCACGCACTAGAGGGTGCTACACTTTTAAAAAGTAAAACAGCTTTAAAGGGTAACTCCACTTTCGTGGGAAACAAAAAGAGCAAATAAAGAAAAAATAATATAGCCTATACAATTGCAACATAAGTCATATTATAATTGAATGTTATAAAAAAGTTACCTTTCCTTTCAATGTGCTGGCAAAGCAAAATCCTGTGATGGTGCTCTAAAGTTGACAAGGTGACAACAAACTTGTGCTCCCCCCGTGTGAATCTGCTCACCTCAGGGCGTTTGACAGCAAAATTAAAGTTGGTCAAAAAACGCCTGTGAACCACCCCTGGGTTCTATGTGAATGAATCTCTTTGGGATCCTGAGATGTCCAGCAGTCACTTCCTCTGTCCATATATAAAAATAAAGTCTAAATGGTGTTTTATTGTTTAAAAACGTATTTTATTTAAAAAAACATCAATCTGGGTACTCACATCTTCCAGGTGCTGAAGATGTGCAGATAAAAGATAAAAACGATGAGATAGCTTGTCCATTCGCATCGTTCAAACCTGCTGCCTACTGCACCGTCCTGTCCCTCCCCTACACGTGTTAGACACAGGGATCAGTCACGTGTCTTCCTCAGGTGGAATCCCTGAGGAAGACACGTGACTGATCCCTGTGTCAAAAGCCGCAAGGGCATTATCAGCTTTACTCAAAGCTACATGGTTTGTTTATATACACAGATGCTCCTTGTCTAGGCATTTTTTTTGGTAAAGCTGAACTAACCCTTTAACTTACCCTGCATTCATTCAGCAAACGCCAGGTTGCACTTCATTGTTTGATCATTTGGCTGATACCATTACATAACATCTGTTGTAAAAGTGAGAGGCTGTCCTGCTGCTTACTGTACACAAGAGGTTGCTTGTTTGGGCATGGGCTTGCTCGGCAAGTAATAGAAGAGATTGACCACTTCCCGACCAGCTCCCATACATATACGACAGCAGGTTGGCTCTTCTGCGCAAATCATCGTATATGTACGGCGGCTCCTTTAAGACCCATAACAGGCACGCTCACGCCGCCGGAGGTGTGCACACCCGCTGCACGTCGGAGGACCCAATGCGCGTGGCTGGTGGGCGCAATTGCTGCCGGCCATCCGCGATTGCGGGCACAAGAGCCAGAATGGGGATTTGTGTGCGTAAACACACAAATCCCTGTTCTGACAGGGGAAGAGAGACAGATCGTCTGTGCCTACTAAGTAGGAACAGCGATCTGGCTCCTCCTCTAGTCAGTCCCATCCCCTCACAGTTAGAACACACCTGGGGAACACACTTAACCCCTTGATCGCCCCCTAGTGTTAACCCCTTCCCTGCCAGTGGCATTTACACAGTAATCAGCGCATTTTTATAACTCTGCCGCAATGTCACAGTCCCACTAAAAATCGCAGATTGCCACCATAAAAATGACATAAATCTATTCCCTGTTTTGTAGACGCTATAACTTTTGCGCAAACCAATCAATATATGCTTATGTAGCGCTGGTAGATTTACAATCTACCGCAGATTAGGTAAATTTAGTAAATTGTGTGTTAACAAGGTTAAAAGTTCGCCTCTGTTCCAGCTTGGCTGACGTTGTGTGTGCTTCCGTGCTGACTGGTGGGTGTCGCTGTTGCCACTGGTCAGTGTTGGAAAGGCAACGTGTCGAAGTGTATAGATGCTCCTCTGTCTCGGAGACAAGCTCGGTGGAGGTGGTCCTCCGAGTTGCATTCTGGGAAGAGGGTATTTATGGGACAGACGCCATGTTCTAAGGGTTCGTTTTACAGCCACCTGCTGGCCCTCCTGGCCAACAGGTATGTGTTAAGGAGCTACCTCGTGGTCCTCCGATCGGGAGGCTCACAATACAGAGGCGCAGAGGTGGGTCCAGAGGCTTGTCTGGGGCCTACCACCGCAGCCGAGGATTGGTCCTGAGCTGTCGGTCCTGTGTGACGAAGCTGGACGGCCGAGGAGATCCCAGGAAGGATCCGTCTTGGAGAGATCATGCAGCGTGCTGGTCTATAGAGGGGCCTGGTGACTCGGCTGGAGGACGTATCCAAAAGAAGTAACCATACAGCATAGCGTTGCCGGTTTGGCTTAAAGGTTCAGGCACTGTGACTGACTGTTCACTGCAGAGAATCTGATACATCCTGTGGCAAAGGATTGTGCAGATTTACCCCCCCGAACTAGTCTGTGGCAGAGACTTTAGATTCATGCTGCGTACTGGCTGCTAGACCGGTGAGAGAGGCCTATCCAGACAAAAGTGTGTCCCATGAGGGGAGAGCATTCCATATAATTATCTAAATTCTACCGGGACATTTGTCGCTAAGATTTTGCAAGAAGATATTTGAGTTTCTCCTGAGAGTTTCCTTTTCCGCCTCTTTCCTGCTACTTCCTAAAGTTTGTCTGTTCAATAAAGCATTGAAAACGTATTCCAGTGTTGGTGCATGTGTCGTCCAGAAGTAAACTCAACGGAACCCCTAGACCGGTGCCGGTGAAACCAAGGGAAGCAAGGTGAAGGTAACAGACCCGCTTAAACTAGCAGCTCCACCGTGAGTTAGTGGCCCATGTGGGGGCGTCGTCTGGGATTTGTTGACCGACAATTGTTGCAACCCAGTGGAGTGTTTTACCGGGAGTTTACAGAGAGAGCTGGACTTTGAGAAAAAAATCTTTTCCAGAAGAGGAAAGGTTAAACTGCGGGACTTTGCTTTTAAGTGCGTAGACGCTGGGTGCCAGAAGAGGCCCAGGAGCTACGTGACTGAAAGAACAAGTGGGAGGAGTTACCCTACTTGCTACCGCGTGGGACGCGTGTAGTGTGCTTGGCGCCAGAGAAGAGAGGCCTCGTGATCGTGCTGAAAAGATCAGAGTGTGGCCATGTCTTTTCCGGCGTTGCAGTCGGTTGTGGGACCCAGAGTGTTCCCTGCAAGCACCGTGATGAATACTGTGCAATCTGGAACTCTGCTCATGGATACTGGAGTTTGAATGAAGCCGCAGGGGAAGTTTGTCCTGTATACCTCAGGAGATGTTGAGGGACTGGGCATGACCTGCCATCGATGTGGTGGATTGGCCGTGCATCTTCGTCCATTCGGCCGATGTCCGCAGTGTGGAGAGTACTTTTTTGTGGTGGAGCCATCTACTATGCCACCCCATGCCTATCGGATGGATTGGGTGACAGGTATCGCTACAGTGGAAGCTGCTACCGCTGCAGAGAGAGAGCGACGGGCCGCCACTTTGCCTGTTGCTACCGAAAATGTTTCAGAAAGAGACACTGCTGCTGCCGTCTCATCAGGAGACATTACTTTGATTTCTGAGTCCACTATGCCTGTTCCTGTAGTACCTACTCTGAAGAAAGTGGGCTATGTGAAGGCTTCTCGCGGCTGTGGTCGAGGCCTACCCCAGAGGTTATCTGAGCCGGAGCTACCAGAGTCTACACCTGGAACGGGTAAGCCACTGTTGGGGACTGTAAATAAGTATTTGCCCGCGGAAGAATTGAGAGACTCGGAAATAGAATCCATGTCGGATCTTTCCGTGGATGATGACTTGTTTGAAACCATGTCACAAGAGCTATTGAGGTCACAAGGCGAAGATGTTGCCTCCACAATGACCCTCCCTGAATGGACTGCCATGAGTTCTGGAAAGACGTCACCCTGTGTGGAGACGCACAGTGCTGTTGCTGGAACTTTGTCAAAAGTTATTGATTCGCTACAGACACCGGCTGGATCTATGATGAAAAAGTCATTAGATTCCTGTGTGCCGCCTGGTATAGGAAAAGACAGACCTTTGCCAAAACTTTCTCGCTTGCAAAGGATGTTAAACAAGCGTGTGGCTGCAGAGTATGGATTGGAGTTCCCCTATGTGCCCCAAGATGTCATGCGGGAGAATGAAGCTAATCGGGAACTTTGGTACAGTGACGCTGTTTGGGACTACTTGTCTGTGCCTAAGCCCTTTAGAAAGACTAGATCTTCTGTCCGGATGGATGAACGCTTTAACGGATGCTTTGTACATTGAAACTATGGTTGGCATATCTATGCTGATAAAGTGGTAATCTGCAGACCGGGAAAGGACAATGCTGTATATTTTATTACCACTGTAGATAAAGAAGGAAAATATGTGACTTTGCCAGATCCTCGGTTTTACTGGTAATTATGGACACTATCAATTTGAAGTTACCTAGTTAGATAGCGACAGGGTAAAGAGATCTGCGTGGTCAAGATCTACAGATCCTGTTCTGTGTTAAATCCAAGGACTTCTGTTTGCTAGCCGGATTTCTTTTATAAAAAAAAAAAGTTCTTACCCCGGGATTGACTCCTAAAGTATATTTTTTTTCTTTTTCTAATATAAATCATAGGAAGAGAGTTTCATTTTAGATGAGGCTTTGCTCCTGGTGTTGCGCAGGTTGTATATATGTGTGTTTAAAATGTGTTTCTTTTTCAGGGATCATCGGATCATATGTATAGCTGGGAGGCTTTTCAGCTAGTTAGTGAGGATGTGTAAAATTGTATTGTGGTTTTGTTCGCGGCTGTGAACATAATGTTTTATAAAATATAAGTCTCATAATGTCTTTAAACTGTCCTTTCTCTCTCTCTAAAGTTATGAGAAACTCAAATGCTACTCTCAGGCTTGAGAGTTACTGTTACTGTGTTCAGGACAGACGTTGGGGACAACGTCTATTGTAGTGGGGGGAGTATGTAGCGCTGGTAGATTTACAATCTACCGCAGATTAGGTAAATTTAGTAAATTGTGTGTTAAGAAGGCTAAAAGTTCGCCTCTGTTCCAGCTTGGCTGACGTTGTGTGTGCTTCCGTGCTGACTGGTGGGTGTCGCTGTTACCACTGGTCAGTGTTGGAAAGGCAACGTGTCGAAGTGTATAGATGCTCCTCTGTCTCGGAGACAAGCTCGTGGAGGTGGTCCTCCGAGTTGCATTCTGGGAAGAGGGTATTTATGGGACAGACGCCATGTTCTAAGGGTTCGTTATACAGCCACCTGCTGGCCCTCCTAGCCGACAGGTATGCGTTAAGGAGCTACCTCATGGTCCTCCGATCGGGAGGCCCACAATGCTAGGGCGCAGGGGTGGGTCCAGAGGCTTGTCTGGGGCCTACCACCGCAGCCGAGGAATGGTCCTGAGCTATCAGTCCTGTGTGATGAAGCTGGACGGCCGAGGAGATCCCAGGGGAGGACCCGTCTTGGAGAGATCACACAGCGTGCTGGTCTATAGAGGGGCCTGGTGACTCGGCTGGAGGACATATCCAAAAGAAGTAACCATACAGCATAGTGTTGCCGGTTCAGCTTAAAGGTTCAGGCACTGTGACTGACTGTTCACTGCAGAGAATCTGATACATCATGTGGCAGAGGATTGAGCAGATCTACCCCCCAAACTAGTCTGTGGCAGAGACTTTAGATTCGTGCTGCGTACTGGCTGCTAGACCGGTGAGAGAGGCCTATCCAGACGAGCAAAGAGTGTGTCCCATGAGGGGAGCGCATTCCATATAATTATCTAAATTCTACCGGGACATTTGTCGCTAAGATTTTGCAAGAAGATGTTTGAGTTTCTCCTGAGAGTTTCCTTTTCCGCCTCTTTCCTGCTACTTCCTAAAGTTTGTCTGTTCAATAAAGCATTGAAAATGTACTCCAGTGTTGGTGCGTGTGTCGTCCAGCAGTAAACTCAACAGAACCCCTAGACCGGTGCCGGTGAAACCAAGGGAAGCAAGGTGAAGGTAACAGACCCGCTTAAACTAGCAGCTCCACCGTGAGTTAGTGCTACACTTATTTCAATTTTTTTACCAGAAATATGTAGAAGAATACATATTGGCCTAAACTGATGAAGAATTTTTTTTTCTTTTGGGGGATATTTATTATAGCAAAAAGTAAAAAATATTGTTTTTTTTCAAAATTGACCCCATTTTTTTGTTTATTGCGCAAAAAATAAAAACCACAGACATGAGAAAATACCACCAAAAGGAAGCTCTATTTACGGGAAAAAAAAGGCGTCAATTTTGTTTGGGTACAATGTTGCACAACTGCGCAATTGTCAGTTAAAACGACGCAATGCCGTATCGCAAAAAAATGGCCTGGTCATTAAGGGGGAAATCCTTCCGGGGCTAAAGTGGTTAAATAATTACTGTCTTGGGACAAAATGTTTCTGCAGGCTTCTTACTGTGTTGGTCATGTGACAAAAAGCCTAGATAGTGGTAGGCTTGCAGAACCAGCAATGCACAACCATTGTGCAACACTGCATAGCAGGAAGCAAGTTGACATATTTAATATCCCAAATATAGAAACTACTATTTACATAGATATTTCTTAATCAATTAAATCTATATAAATAGGTTTTTAAAATAGATACCCTACATGTCAAACCATAAAGTTGTCTGTCTGTGAAATGGTGACAAAGTTCAGTACCCAAAACTTTTCATTGGGGACTTTAAAAGTTCTTTCATGTTATAAATTTAGAGTTAATTGGTAACAATGGCCCTAGAATTAATGTTCTCACTCCAGTGTGTGTAGCAGTATGTGAAATGTACAGTTCAATCAAAGCTTTCGTTCCTAGGCACCCCCGAAGTTTGCATTTATGTCTGTATGGGCATGTATAGTATGTGGAGGTAGGGGGGGGGATACATGATTTTTTTTTTGGGGGGGGGGGCAGTTAAGTGTTTGCATGCACCTTCAAATTTTTAATTTTTTTTTCCTTAACTTTATTGCTATCACATAGGGGCCCAATAGCCCCTCATGTGATAGCATACAGTATATATTGAGACAGGCAGCCAGAGAAAGTGAGTGCAGAAACCAGAAGTGATGAAATCCTCGCTGCTTCCTGGTTCATACTAGTTAGAGGAGATTAGCGAATAGACATTTGCTGGTAACCCTCCCTTCTACCAAACAACACCCATTGTGGGGGTCCTTGGCTCCCCTATTCCACCTGGCAGGGTGGGGAGAATAAAGCAGCACTTGTGGAGATCCAAGAAAGCGTTCCAATGTACGGCCAACAAATTGCTTCCATTTGAAAGGCGACAGTTTGCTTGTCAGACTTATATGAATTCTCATCTGCTGTAGCAACCAGTAGTGTGTGTAAGAGACCCCCTGGTGCTGCTGACATATGATGTAAATTGGTGGCAGTAAAGGAATTAATAACTTCTGAGCCACTGCCACAGGACATGCATGCGGCAAGTGAAGTCAGAGTGAAATCAAAGCTCCTGATCTGTATACATGTTTCAGGTTAGTAACTCAGAAAGTATTACAGCCATAGGATCAGCATGGCACCCAGGTGACAAGTACTGTCAGATGGAGAGATCAACAATGGCAGCCTCCCTATTTCTTTCAGTACAGGTTCCGTTAAAGTCAATCTATGAGTAAAACAGGAATGACGTATATGATAAGGTCTATTGATAGTAATAACATAGCTGATTTACTGGCAGGATCAACAGATAATGAAACCTTCTTGCGTTGCGGGACTCAGAAAAACAAGAACTGCTGTATTGCTATTGACAAGCTGCATGATATATGTCATTTTTTATTTGACCATAGTTACACTTTAATGATGGAACATATTAGAAATTAGCAGAAAACAGTAACAATTTTAGGATGAGGGTGAATTGTGGTAGTATCTATGGAAAATTCCATGAATAAATAATTAGAAAGTATTTGGGTTATTGCTTGTCCCGGGGAAGAGGAGGAAAATGTAATCTCATTTACCAGAAAATAATATTATGCTTTGCAGGATTAAACTTAATATATCCACATAATTCTAGCTTAAAATTCACTTTAGAAATAAAAATAGCCCATAACGTAGCCAAACGGAGTGGAAAATACAGTGCTATCTTAAACCGGTGTGACACTTCTCGATGTCTACTCCATCTAAACTGCACTAGGAAAAGTTGAGTTTACATCCAAGTTTTGCCTATAGGAAAGAAGATTATGTAACATTCATAAATGTATTTACTTACAGAGCGCTTGCGGTTAGAACAAATGACTGTTTTATATGCTTCTTTATAATGATGTAACATTGCATATGTATAGCTAACTTTTTAACGTAAAGTTGTTGGCTAGATCTATGTAATCTTTTGGGAAATGAGGAAGGGGGAGTAGGGATTTGTCCCTAATTATATGGTGCCTCCTTAGATGAGGTTCTCACATTACTTTGTAGTGGAAATTGTCAAATATTTTCCCCTCATATGGCTTGAGGTGGTACAGACAGGGCTTTCCCCTCAGTAACTCCCTGTAACCTCCCTACTCTCTCTGCTTGTCGGTCCAGCAGTGGTCTGGTCACTGATGAAGTGGTAGTATGGTCCTCTGGATTCATAGTAACTCGTCTATAGGCAGGAACATGTTAAGGAGACACAATAATCCAAAACAATACAAGCATATACAATACACTATAAAGTTTGCATTGGAATATTTGCCAATCCACTTAACCACTTGACCTCTGGAAGATTTACCCCTTTTATGACAAGGCCATTTTTTGAAATACGGAACTGCACTGCTTTAACTGACAATCACGCGGTCATGCGAAGCTGTACCCAAATACAGTTTATGTCCTTTTTTCCCCACAAATAGAGCTTTCTATTTGTGGTATTTGATCGCCTCTGCAGTTTTATTTTTTGCTCTATAAACAAAAAAAGACAAAAAAAAGACCGACAATTTTGAAGAAAAAACAATATTTTTTTACCTTCTGCTATAAAACCTATTCAATAAAAAATGTAAATAATCAAATTTCTTCATAAATTTAGACCAACACTGTATGTATTCTGCTACATATTTTTGGTAAAACAAATGCCAATAAGCGTATATTGATTGGTTTGCGCAGTTATAGTGTCTACAAACTATGGGATAGTTTTAGCTATTTTTGTTTATATATTATTTTTTTTACTAGTAATGGCAGCGATTAGCGACTTATAGGGGAACTTCGATATTGCAGCGGACATTCGGACACTAGCTGACACATTTTGGGAACCAGTGACACGAATACAGTGATCAGTGCTAAAAAATATGCACTGTCACTGTACTAATGACACTGGCTGGTAAGGGGTTAACATCAGGGGCGATCAAAGGGTTAACTGTGTGCCTAGCCAGTGTTTTAGTACAGTGTGGGAGGTGCTTTTACTAGGGGAAGACATGGATCCTAGTCCCTGCTATGCAGAGACACAGGATCTATGCCTTCCCTCCTACGATCTGCTTTGTTTACATAGGCAGACCGCCATTCTGCCTCTCTGCTGGATCATCAATGGGTGCTGGTGGACATCGAATTCGTGGTACCCTCCGCTGGGCTCCACCTGGTGGTGCGCATGTTCACCTCCTACCTGGAAGAGCCGGGTCACGTGTATATATGTGATCCAGTGCACAGGTGTTACCCTGTAGCACTAAAAATGCTATGGGACAGACCTGAAGTGGCTAAAGTGGAAGTTCATCCAAAACCCAACCAATTCTAAATCTACTCGCAGCCACATACTAAAACGAATCCATCTAACCCTGTAAAAAAGAAATCGCTATACATACCTCTGAACCCGATCAGGCCGGCCACCAGTGGCAGATGCTGTCTGCAGGAGAGAACAGACAACGACTGTGACGTCACCTATAAACTTACTATGGGGCTTTTATTGTTGGCTGCCTCTCCTGCACATGCCTACACAGTGAAGCCACTGCTGACAGCTCAGCGTGGGACTGGACCAGATTGGCTGCAGTACAGGTAAGTACAGTGATTTCTTTTTTACAGGGCTATATAGATTAGTTTTACATGTGGCTGTGAGTAGGTTTAGAGCTAGTTAGATCATGGCTGAACTTCTACTTTAACACTCATTGGTATATTAATCCTATAGGTTTACATATATGACTGCTTAGTTCCCAATCCTTTCTTCCCCTTTAATTCAAGATCACTTCAATGATTCAGTAAAACAATAAGACTCACTTGCTGTTTTCCTTAAAGTGATATAAAAGTATAACTAAATACTTTTTTTTTTTTTTGGTTTTGGATAGAATTGAGAGGGATTAGAACACCTTTATTGCTGTCTGTGCACCATTAAGGAGATTCACCCTCTCTATTTGTCATGTTTACCATTATCATCAAAAGTGAACATAAAAGAAAATCCCACCTTTTCCCAGAACAGTAATAGATTGGAAATCTTCCAATGGGGACACTATGTCAGCGCTTGGACCTGAACCAGAACCTCTGCTGTGTCTGGCACTAACTCTTCTTGCTGAGCCACCTATGATGCTGGACAGCTCCCTGGATAATTCCTTGAATGATCTTGCCCTGAACCCTGTTTCTCTTGAACTTTGAACCCTTTGCTCCTCCCATGAACTTCCTGATTTAAGCCATGTCTCTGCACTTCCTATTTGTCAGATTATTGTGCTCTCTCCAGCCAATATCTTACTCTTGTCACTCCTACTGTTGTCTGCATCTTCGCTACCATTTGTTACCCACCATGGCTTGTTCTCCAACTATGCTGCTTGATCCCAACCTGCAACCATGTGTTATCAATTTTTGGCTTGTTTACTGACTATGCTTCTGCTTGATCCCTACCTGCTATATCTGCTACTGGTCCCTGGCTTGCTCAGGTCTTTGTGGGGAGATCTTGAGGACCATGACCTGTTACTAACATGCAGCGAAACCCATCTCCACCATCTGGTGAATATTGGTTAATACTTAGACCCTGCATCTTTGGTGACCCCGCTTCATACACCACATTGACCTGCTTGTATACCTGACTTCCTGGTCACAGGGAGTCTCTCTTCTGCTATAGCTAATGGACTCTGAGCCTGGCTCCAGACCATGACACACTAGTTCTGGTAAAAAACAGGGATTCCACTTTACTTTGGTATTTCCTCTCACTTCCTGTTTTGGTTATAGGGCAGAAAGTGAAGAGAAATTCCCACTGCAAGCTGCCTACAAAAAAACTAGAGGAGGATGCAGAGACAGGACCAGTCATCCTGCATAAAGAGAAAGATCAACAGTGAAAGGTCTTTATTACAGGAAGCTCCTGAACAGAGACAACAGACACTGCTTTATTGCACAGATCTGGAAAAAAATGCAAAGCACACCAAGATTTAAAAGAATAGACATGATTCTCATATTTAGGCAATGCTGGCCTATCCTGGAGCACAGCTTTAAAAATCTTCTCTACATATTTATCCACCAGCTTTCAACAAATACATTGGATGCGATGGATGACATTAATGTTTAGTGCACGTGTGTAAAACAATCAAGTACACGTACACAATGTCATAGCCAATACTAATACATTTTAGGGTTTGCAAACCTATGAAAATGTTGCTATTGTAATCATTTCTATTTACGCAAATTCAGCCAAGATGATTTTGTTTCTTGTGTGTGTGTGTGTGTGTGTGTGTGGTGATGTAACATTACAAAGGGAAAAGGCTCTTCTGAATTAAAAGGAAACTTCCACTATAGGCTTTGCCATTCGGCTACATTACACAAAAATCACAATTGTAATATAATTTTAGTCAGAAAACTTTGTTGATTATATTTTGGGATAAATATCTGCTGTAGCTATTTGTAAAAAAAAAAATACAAAAATATGTTGTGCGAATTAGGTAAAAGTTATTCCTTTTCTCTTTCTTATAAAATCTAGGAAATAAAATAACTGCATGTTTCTTACTCTGCTACCAAATTAAATTCCTATCTGTCCCTAAAAAAAGAGGCATAGCACTTTAGGGTAAGAACACCATTGGTCCCCATTTCCTGAGAAAAGTCCCCATTTTGAAGGTGTCTGTTCTCGGAAAATGAGTGTCCCCTGCATTATTCCTGGCCATGAGGCAGTTCAGTGTAAACATTGTACTGTGTAGGCTCCTCAGTCACCCCAAAGTCCAGCAGAGCCATTTTGGAATGTTCTTTGTACCTGGGCAGGAAGTGATGTTTACACTACACCGCCTCATTGCTGGGGACATGTGTTAGGCTCTGCTTCTACAGGGATCCAGGATGGACTTCCCTCCCCACGCAGACTCTCTGCTGGCCACAGAGGGCTGTCAGATCTGCACTGACTTGTGACATGCTGCCTGTAAATGGCATGTTATTTGGTACCTATTCCGCTAACACGTGTAATTCCTGGCAATCCTACCTGCTTTTTTAGCTGTTTGGATATAGGCACATTTCTACACATCTGGTGGACACAGATTATAATCATATGTATACAGTAAGTAAACATATGTACCGCTCTCGCAATGCTCTACATAAGTTTGCTGCAATATGGTCTAGTTGGATAGATGCAATGGGCCTGTCTATTACTCTTTGTTGAGAATGTTGTTCTTATTGTTACTTGTGGGATATTTATTAGTTCGCCAAGTATGATAGAAGGGTACAGGTGATATATCTATTTAATGGCAATTTCTGGGCTTAGTGCTGTTTTTTTTTGCTATTTGTTTAAAAATCAAAATTCTTCTATGTTTAGTTATTTTTTCTGTGTGACAGTTTGTCTCTATGTTATTCTGTACTTGTAAAGAAAAAAATATTTAAATAAGATTTAATTAAAAAAATAAGTATACAAAATCCTGCATGTATGTTCCTTGTTCCTGTTCATGTTTCTCATGCTGTATGACATGCATTGCTAATCCTCCATAAAAGTAAAGCCATTTGCTGTATCCAAGAAGCTTCCAGCACATAATTTCAATACTCTGTACAATAGGTTATAGGTCCCAGGCACCCAGCAGCACCCAGGGCACACAGAGGCATTGGAGAGGATACTACAAGCCCAGCCACTGGAAAGAATTCTACAGTGAGTCAGTGAGTACTGTATACAAGCTACTGAAAAATTGCAAGTGGTTCAGATGTGAAGTTTGCAATTGCAAAGCTGAACAATGCAAATTACCAGATGTGGAAGATCAAACTACAAATGCTTCTTAGCAAGGATGACTTGTGGAAAGTGCTGAATACAGACAGACCCACAAATAGAGAGACAGAGGACTGGCACAGAAAGGATAGACTGGCAAAAGCGACCATAAGCTTATTAGTGGAAGATGACCAGCTTATCCCCATAAGAACAGAGAAAACGGCCAAAAGTATGTGGACTCCATTACAAAAACTACATGAGCGTTCAAGCCTAAACAGTAAGCTATTTCTACTAAGAAAGATTTATAAGACTAGAAGAAGGCCAGCACATGCGTGATCACGTGAAAGCTATGCTAGAAATCATAGCGCAGGAGAGGACATCAAAGATAACCATATTGTTGCCCTGCTCCTCTGCAGCCTTCCAGAGACATATACTGCTCTTATTAACACTTTAGAAACCAGACCCGAGCAGGTGCTGACACTGGAATAAGTCAAAGGCAAATTAATCGATGACTATGACAGAAGGAAAGAAAATATGCACCATGATGACAAATCTCTTAAGATGTACAAAAGCACAACAAAGAAAACAGAGCCTGTTTTCGCTGTAAAAGGACCGGTCACTTAAAAAGGACTGTTCTATCTGGAAAGCCGAGCAGCGAAAGCTAGAGCTATCCACAAAAGAAAGAGTCAAAGCAGACACAAAGGAAACTGCAGACACATCATGGAGTGGCACATTTAAAGTGACACAGAGCGGAAAGCCACGTGGCTGGTGCATAGACATAGCTGGTGTGACAAGCCACATGGCTAGTGATGAGATCTTCTTCACAAACATTGATTACAGTGCAGAAGACAAATTTTTCCTAGCAAACAGGAAAACCACACCATACACTCCTGAACAAAACAGAGAGGAAAAATCACACTCTTATAAAAATGGCCAGATGCATCTTGTCGGATGTCGACCTACATCACAAATACTTGGGAGAAGCAGTCATGACTGCGACCTAACTACAGAACAGACTACCCTCAAGAGCCATTAAAAATACTTTATCCAAAATGTGGCATGGATAAAAGCCTAGCATAGAGCACATCAGCGTGTCTGAATGTAAAGCATATGCTTATATTTCAAGTGAAAAGCGATCCAAGCTGGAGAACAGAGCGATCCAAGCTGGAGAACAGAGCCATAGAGGGTATTCTAGTAGGCTACAGTGAGCAAACTGAGGGTTACAGAATCCTACACCTAAAGACTGACAAAGTGACAATAAGCCATAGTGTTTATTTTAATGAGAGCCCATCATCAGAAACACCAATCCCTGAAAGCTTTGAAGTGAATATGCCAACCAAACCAGAAGAAAAGATCAACCAAAGCCAACTTGTACAGGAGTCCAAACAAGAGGTGGAACTCACAATGCCTAAACCAAGTACCCCACCAGATACTGCTGATCTGCCTGAAGTCAGAAGATCCACTCGGACTACAAAGGGGATACCTCCCCGCAAGTTGTCATACACTGTCAAAATACACAGCATACTTGAACCAACATCCTGGGAAGACATAGAAAAACTGCCAAAATGTGAAGCCAATAAAGGGAAAAAGGCAGCAGAAGAAGAATTAAAGTCACTTCAAGAAAATAAAACCTGGACATTGACAGAGCTCCCTCCTAACCACAAAACTATAGAAAGTAAGTGGACTTTCAAAGTAAAGTCAGACGCAGAAAAGAATATCCACAAATACAAAGCCAGACTAGTTGCCAAGGGTTACTCCCAGAAATTCAGTGAAGATTACGATGAAACATTTGCTCCTATCGTAAAACACTCCACCATCAGAGCGCTTCTTAGCGTTGCAGCCTGGAAGGGCATGCAAGTCAAACACCCAGATGTTAAAACAGCTTTCCTATATGGAGACATTAGGGAGGTCTCTACGTGGAGCCATCACCAGGGTTTTAGCAAGGAGACAACATTCTGTGTAAACTTCAGAAGAGCATCTATGGTCTCAAGTAGGGATGAGCCGAACACCCCCCGGTTCGGTTTGCACCAGAACCTGCGAACGGACCGAAAGTTCGCACAAACGTTAGAACCCCATTGACGTCTATGGGACTCGAACGTTCGAAATCAAAAGTGCTCATTTTAAAGGCTAATTTGCATGGTATTGTCCTAAAAAGGGTTTGGGGACCCGGGTCCTACCCCAGGGGACATGTATGAATGCAAAAAAAACTTTTAAAAACGGCCGTTTTTTCGGGAGCAGTGATTTTAATGATGCTTAAAGTAAAAAAAAAAAGTGAAATATTCCTTTAAATATCGTACCTGAGGGGTGTCTATAGTATGCCTGTAAAGTGACGCGTGTTTCCCGTGTTTAGAACAGTCCCTGCACCAAATGTCATTTTTAAAGGAAAAAATCTCATTTAAAACTGCTTGCGGGTTTAATGTAATGTCGGGTCCTGGCAATATGGATGAAAATCAGTGAGACAAACGGCATGGGTACCCCCCAGTCCATTACCAGGCCCTTTGGGTCTTGTATGGATATTAAGGGGAACCCCGCACCCAAATTAAAATAAGGAAAGGTGTGGGGCCACCAGGCACTATATACTCTGAACAGCAGTATACAGGCTGTAGGTTTGTTGTTAAGTAGAATCTCTTTGTAATTTTGAACGGGTACATTTTTAACGTGTTTAGCTCCAGCCAAAAAATCTTTTTTAAGCTTTTTGGAAAACATAGGGAAGGGTTATCACCCCTGTGACATTTGTTTTGCTGTCTTTCCTCCTCTTCAGAAGATTTCACCTCACTTTTTGTCCCAATGGATTGGAAAGCATCAGTGGAAAGGAGAAATGTTTTTCCCATATTAACTCTTACAGGAGAGAATTTCCCTTCCTAGGGGTAGATTTATTCTCACTTCCTGTTGTCTCATTCCGTTTGCAAGTAGGAGTTGTTTGTAAGTTAGTTGTTTGAAAGTAGGGTCCTGCCCTATATACTCAGCAGAAATTTGGGCCTTAGGTGTTGCTGTGGCCACAACACTGTAAGCCCTCACAGGGCTCTGCTGTGAAATATTAGATCAAGAATTGTAATTACATGCCCCTGTTGAACAGGAGCTGAAAAATTAGGCCTTAGGCACTGGTGCTGGTGCCACAACAATGCAACCCCTCACAGACACTCTAGTTGGAATGCAGGAACGAGCCCTGCTGCAAAGTATTGCATCAAAAATTGTAATTACACGCCCCTGTTAAACAAGGGCTGAAAAATTGGGCCTTAGGCACTGGTGCTGGTGCCACAACACTGCAACCCCTCACAGACACTCTAGTTGGAATGTAGGAACGAGCCCTGCTGCAAAGTATTACATCAAAAATCGTAATTACACGCCCCTGTTAAACAGGGGCTGAAAAATTGTGCCTTAGGCACTGGTGGTGGCACCCAGAACCAAAAATGTTCTTACAAGCTATCAGTGTGATGATTGAGGAGGAAGAGGATAATTACTCAGGGATAGTCACTCAGCATCAGCATAGGCAGTCTTTGAAGGGATCTGAGATTTCAAAAAAAATTATTCGGTTACATCAGCATCAGGTGCTTGGTAGCTGGTGGTGATCCAAGACTCATTCATTTTTATGAAGGTCAGTCGATCGACCGAGTCAGTGGACAGACGCACCCTGTGATCGGTTACCACGCCTCCAGCAGCACTGAATGTGCGTTCCGAAAGAACGCTGGATGCAGGACAGGCCAGTAGCTCAATTGCATACTGTGCAAGCTCTGGCCAGTGATCCATCCTCAAGACCCAGTAACCCAGAGGATTTTCGGTGGGAAAGGTGTCCAAGTCTGATCTTGCCCCTAGGTATTCCTGCACCATGTAAAACAGACGCTGGCGATGGTTGCTGGAACCGATCATACCTTGGGGCTGCGGACCAAAAAATTGTCTGAACGCATCGGTCAGACGGCCACCTTCTCCACCGCTCCTTCTTTGACTGACCGAAGCCTCAGCAACACGTTGTCCAGAAACAGGAGTTTGTAACCTCCCAGTCTCTGGGAACGCGTTGCACAGACCTTTCTGCAAGGCCTCCCGAAGATGTTTCATCCTCTGCTCCCTCTGCGATGGCAAGATAAGGTCCGCAACCTTACCCTTGTAACGTGGATCAAGGAGGGTTGCCAGCCAGTATTGGTCCTTCTCCTTGATACCACGAATACGAGGATCCTTACGCAGGCTTTGCAGGATCAGGGAGGCCATGCAGCGTAGGTTTGCTGAGGCATTCGGTCCGGAGTCCTCTGGGTCACTAAGGACGACATGGTCCGCAGCCACCTCCTCCCAGCCACGTACAAGTCCATGTGTTTCTTGGGACTGATCCCTTAAAGACTGCTGCTGATGCTGAGTGCCAGGCTCCACCTCCATACTGACACAATCTTCCTCCTCCTCCTCCTCCTCTTCCTCCTCGTCCTCTTCCTGTGTGATCGGCGGGCACGCAGGAACACTGTCTGGATAAAGGGGGCCTTGAGAGCTAAGGAAGTCCTCCTCTTCCTGCCTCTGTTCTGCCTCAAGTGCCCTGTCCATTATTCCACGCAGCGTGTGCTCCAACAGGTGGACAAGGGGGACAGTGTCACTGATGCATGCACTGTCACTGCTCACCATCCTCGTGGCCTCCTCAAATGGTGACAGGACAGTGCATGCATCCCTGATCATGGCCCACTGGCGTGGGGAAAAAAAACCAAGCTCCCCTGACCCTGTCCTGGTGCCATAGTCGCACAGGTACTCATTGATGGCCCTCTGCTGCGTGTGCAGCCGCTGCAGCATGGCCAACGTTGAGTTCCACCTGGTGGGCATGTCACAGATTAGGCGGTTCTTGGGCAGGTTAAACTCCCTTTGGAGGTCCGTCAGCCGAGCACTGGCATTATATGACCGGCGGAAATGCACACAGACTTTCCTGGCCTGCCTCAGGACATCCTGTAAGCCCGGGTACCTGCCCAAGAACCGCTGCACCACCAAGTTAAGGACGTGAGCCAAACAGGGCACATGGGTCATTTGTCCCTGTCGGAGGGCAGAGAGGAGGTTGGTGCCATTGTCGCAAACCACCATTCCTGCCTTAAGTTGCCGTGGCTTCAACCACCTCTGAACCTGCCCCTGCAGAGCTGACAGAACCTCTGCCCCAGTGTGGCTCCTGTCCCCCAAGCACACCAGCTCAAGCACCGCATGGCATCTTTTGGCCTGCGTACTTGCGTAGCCCCTTGAACGACTACGGAGCACCGCTGGTTCCGAGGAAGAGGCCATGGAGGAAGAAGAAGAGGAGGGGGTGGAGGAGAGAGGTGTGTCACAATCATTAGCATTTTGGAGGCGTGGTGGCGGAACAACCTCCAACACTACTGCACCTTGTCCTGCATCCTTCCCAGCTGCCAGCAGAGTCACCCAATGCGCCGTGAAACTTAGGTAACGTCCCTGTCCATGCCTGCTGGACCATGAGTCAGCGGTAATATGCACCTTACCGCTGACCGCCCTGTCCAGCGAGGCATGGACATTGCCTTCCACATGCTGGTAGAGAGCCGGAATCGCCTTCCGTGAGAAAAAGTGGCGTTTGGGTACCTGCCACTGAGGAACCGCACATTCCACAAACTCACGGAAGGGGGCAGAGTCTACCAACTGAAAAGGCAGCAGTTGAAGTGCTAGCAATTTTGCCAAGCTAGCATTCAACCGTTGGGCATGTGGATGGCTGGGAGCAAACTTCTTTCGGCGGTGCAGCAGCTGGGGCAGGGAAATTTGCCTGGTACAATCTGACGTCGGTGTACCAAAATCAGATTGCCCACAAGTACGTGGCTGTGACACACCTAATTCTACACCTTCATTCCTCTCAGTGCAGGTCTCAGAGAGGACTGAAGGTCTAGTGGGGTTGGAAATCTCAGCTGATGAGGAGCAAGCAGAGGTCCTCTTTGTTCTTTGGTGTGGGTCTTTTAGATACGCTTGCCAACGAACTGCATGGCAGGTCAACATATGTCTGGTCAAGCATGTGGTACCCAAGCGGGAGATGTTTTGGCCACGCGAGATACGCTTGAGACATATGTTGCAAATAGCAGCGGTGCGATCTGATGCACTCGTCTCAAAAAAGGCCCACACCAAAGAACTTTTTGAATAACGCGCAGAGACTGCAGCGCCCTGCACATGTGGAGCTTTGGGGTGTGATGCAGTCAATGTGCTGCCCTTAGGCTGGCCCCTGGAGGGCATCCTGCCTCGTTGGTGATGTGCCGCCTCCTCCTCCTCCTCTCTCCTATCAGGCACCCACGTTGAGTCAGTGACCTCATCATCCCCTCCCTCCTCATCACTGGAGCAAACCTGGCAGTATGCTGCAGCAGGGGGAGCATGACTGCCAGATTGCTGTCCTTCTTGGGCACCCCCTCTGTCCGTGCTCGTGTTACTGCCTTCATCGAGCTCAGTATCATCATCAGAGCCTTCCAAACGCTGGGCATCCTCCTGGAGCATGTACCCAACACTGTGGTCAAACAGTTCGAGGGACTCCTCAGGAGGACATGGTGGGGCTAGGGAAGGAGTCACTGATGACATTGAGCCGAGGGAAGAGGCCGCTGCTTTGCCAGACAAAGTACCCTGGGCATGGGTGAGAGAGGATGAGGAGGATGAGGATGGCTTGGTCATCCACTCGACCAAGTCTTCCGCATGTTGCGGCTCAACATGGCCAGCTGCCGAAAAAAAGGCCAAGCGTGTCCCATGGCCACGTGCTGATGAGGATGCACCGTCTCCACGACCAGCACTAGACACAGAGCCTGCTTGCCCTCTCTTATTGGCTTGTGACTGTCTGCCTCTCCTTCTTGGCCTTCCAGACATACTAATGGCCTGTAGCTGCACTAAGCTGGGATATATATATATATATATATATATATATATGTACTGATACTGCAGCTAGCAAAATCAACTGCCTGCCTGTAGTATGAGAACACCACCAACCTTCTACAGGTAGCTTTAGCTGAACACTGTGAGGTGGACGCACCCCACTAACTTGTAGGTTTAGCAGAACACTGTGAGCAGGACGCACTGCACTAACTGTAAATAGTCTAGCTGCCTGACTGTGGTACTAATAGGATCAAAAGAACACCAGCAATTTTCTTCAGGTAGCTGTATTTACTGTAACAAGACAAGCCTGCCTGTCAGTAAGAAGATAACAGAAACGGATCTAGCTGAACACTGTGAGCAGGACGCACCCCACTAGCTTGTAGGTTTAGCTGAACACTGTGAGGTGGACGCACCCCACTAACTTGTAGGTTTAGCTGAACACTGTGAGCAGGACGCACCCCACTAACTTGTAGGTTTAGCAGAACACTGTTAGCAGGACGCACTGCACTAACTGTAAATAGTCTAGCTGTCTGACTGTGGTACTAATAGGATCAAAAGAACATCAGTAATTTTCTTTAAAATACTGTAACAAGATAAGCCTGCCTGTCAGTAAGAAGATAACAGGAACGGATCTAGCTGAACACTGTGAGCAGGACGCACCCCACTAGCTTGTAGGTTTAGCTGAACACTGTGAGGTGGACGCACCCCACTAACTTGTAGGTTTAGCAGAACACTGTGAGCAGGACGCACTGCACTAACTGTAAATAGTCTAGCTGCCTGACTGTGGTACTAATAGGATCAAAAGAACACCAGCAATTTTCTTTAAGATACTGTAACAAGACAAGCCTGCCTGTCAGTAAGAAGATAACAGGAACGGATCTAGCTGAACACTGTGAGCAGGACGCACCCCACTAGCTTGTAGGTTTAGCTGAACACTGTGAGGTGGACGCACCCCACTAACTTGTAGGTTTAGCTGAACACTGTGAGCAGGACGCACCCCACTAACTTGTAGGTTTAGCAGAACACTGTGAGCAGGACGCACTGCACTAACTGTAAATAGTCTAGCTGCCTGACTGTGGTACTAATAGGATCAAAAGAACACCAGCAATTTTCTTCAGGTAGCTGTATTTACTGTAACAAGACAAGCCTGCCTGTCAGTAAGAAGATAACAGAAATGGATCTAGCTGAACACTGTGAGCAGGACGCACCCCACTAGCTTGTAGGTTTAGCTGAACACTGTGAGGTGGACGCACCCCACTAACTTGTAGGTTTAGCTGAACACTGTGAGCAGGACGCACCCCACTAACTTGTAGGTTTAGCAGAACACTGTGAGCAGGACGCACTGCACTAACTGTAAATAGTCTAGCTGCCTGACTGTGGTACTAATAGGATCAAAAGAACACCAGCAATTTTCTTCAGGTAGCTGTATTTACTGTAACAAGACAAGCCTGCCTGTCAGTAAGAAGATAACAGAAACGGATCTAGCTGAACACTGTGAGCAGGACGCACCCCACTAGCTTGTAGGTTTAGCTGAACACTGTGAGGTGGACGCACCCCACTAACTTGTAGGTTTAGCTGAACACTGTGAGCAGGACGCACCCCACTAACTTGTAGGTTTAGCAGAACACTGTGAGCAGGACGCACTGCACTAACTGTAAATAGTCTAGCTGCCTGACTGTGGTACTAATAGGATCAAAAGAACACCAGCAATTTTCTTCAGGTAGCTGTATTTACTGTAACAAGACAAGCCTGCCTGTCAGTAAGAAGATAACAGAAATGGATCTAGCTGAACACTGTGAGCAGGATGCACCCCACTAGCTTGTAGGTTTAGCTGAACACTGTGAGGTGGACGCACCCCACTAACTTGTAGGTTTAGCTGAACACTGTGAGCAGGACGCACCCCACTAACTTGTAGGTTTAGCAGAACACTGTGAGCAGGACGCACTGCACTAACTGTAAATAGTCTAGCTGCCTGACTGTGGTACTAATAGGATCAAAAGAACACCAGCAATTTTCTTCAGGTAGCTGTATTTACTGTAACAAGACAAGCCTGCCTGTCAGTAAGAAGATAACAGAAACGGATCTAGCTGAACACTGTGAGGTGGACGCACCCTACTAACTTGTAGGTTTAGCTGAACACTGTGAGCAGGACGCACCCCACTTACTTGTAGGTTTAGCAGAACACTGTGGGCAGGACGCACTGCACTAACTGTAAATAGTCTAGCTGCCTGACTGTGGTACCAATAGGATCAAAAGAACACCAGTAATTTTCTTTAAAATACTGTAACAAGACAAGCCTGCCTGTCAGTAAGAAGATAACAGATAGCTGAACACTGTGAGCAGGACGCACTGCACTAAATGTAAATAGTCTAGCTGCCTGACTGTGGTACTAATAGGATCAAAAGAACACCAGTAATTTTCTTCAAAATGCTGTAACAAGACAAGCCTGCCTGTCAGTAGGAATATAACAGGAACGGATCTAGCTGAACACTGTGAGCAGGACGCACTGCACTAAATGTAAATAGTCTAGAAGATAACAGGAATGGATCTAGCTAAACTGAATACAGTGTATATATATATATATATATGCAACACCTGGGATGCATATATATACACAATACACTTTAAGTGCAGCTAACTGACTGACTGTCCTGCCTAATCTAGCTAACTCAAATGAAATGACACTGTCTCTCTCTCTCTCTCTAAGCACACCGGAACACACTGCACAGGGCCGCCGTGCAGGCGGCCTTATATAGTGTGGGGCGTGTACTAAATCCCCTGAGCCATAATTGGCCAAAGCCTCCTTGGCTTTGGCCAATTTTGGCTCTCTGTTAAGGCGGCGCTGTGATTGGCCAAGCATGCGGGTCATAGTGCATGCTTGGCCAATCATCAGCAAGCAATGCACTGCGATGCCGCAGTGAATTATGGGCCGTGACGCGCCACACGAATTTGGCGCGAACGGCCCATATCGTTCGCAATTCGATGAACGATCGAACAGCCGATGTTCGAGTCGAACACGAAGCTCATCCCTAGTCTTAAGCAATCTGCAAGGATGTGGAATGATAAAGTGAATGAGTGCTTACCAGAGATGGATTCTCTAGAAGTAAAGCAGACCATGTCTCTACTCCAAGATTCAAGAATACAGATGGATATACATCCTTGAAGGGGATATTTGCACTAACCAATCAATATATAAAAGATATATGTGCACAAGTGATAAAGCGTGATTAAATACTGCACCTCTGTAGGTCAAACACCAAAACCTAAAACCAATATTAAAAAAGAAAAAGATGCGTAAAGAAACCGCTACAAATAACAATAAATATTGCTGTGAACAAATTCTCTAAAACATGATGATATGCAAAATTGAGTGGTGTATCAAAAAACAAATAGTCCATGTGATATAAAAAATAAATGAATAAAACCAAAAGTGAATGTATCAAAAACAGAATATCCCAAAATGATCCTTCAAAGTTTAGGAGATGCAAAAGTTCTTCACTTAATCTCGAAAAGCAGGACACATATTCATTTGAATAATCTGGAATATGGAGCATAAATGCAAATACAAACTGCTTACCAGATCCATTGGATCTCAAATGATAGAGATCAGAAGCGCTTGTGCATTAGCCTGCGGGCAGGTGAACTCACAGTGATTGAAAGCAGAGAGGAATCCACCTGTTTAACCAAGAATCAGCAAGGACAAAGCTTCACTCTCCGGGACACTCTCATAAAAGTCAGGATCTGGGTATTCTCATGTAAGGAAGAATACAAGAGGGCTTCATGGTGCAGTATGTTCCAGCAAAGGTATTTATTTAAAAAACAAATCATACAAAGTCCATAAATTCAAGCAGGTAAGAAAAGCAGGTTTGAATCAGCCACAGTGTCTAACAGTCAGCTGTTCAGCGTGGTGATGTCACAGGCTCATGCTCCACCCGACATGTTTCCCCTTAACAGGCATCCACTGGGAACGGATATACATCCTTATCGATGTCAATGACATTATAACTTGTTTTGAACAAGAAGGGGATTACATTCAGATTGTTCACAAGCTGAAATAAAAATTTGAAATCAAAGCGCTAGGGAACATTAGCTACTATCTGAAAATCCAAATAGAGAGAGAAGAAGATGGAAGTTATCTTCTCAACCAATCTCAGAAAATCTCAGAAATCTTGGAACAATTCCATATGCAAAATGCAAACGAAGAGTAAAAACACCTATGGAACCAGGCTATCTAAAGAGCAATGAAGCAGTAGACTTGCTACCCAACAATGACATGTATCGCAGAGCAATCTGTAAGCTGCTATATGTTGCCACTGTGACAAGACCAGACATAGCCGCAGCAGTGGGCATACTATGCAGGAAAGTCTCAGCTCCCTATCAGCGTGACTGGAACGCAGTGAAGAGAGTGATACAATACCTCAAAGGAACAATTCATATGAAGTTATGGTTACCAGCAACATCAGGTCCAAAACTGGTTGGATATGTGGATGCTGATTGGGCCGGGTACTGCACAGACAGCAAATCCACAAGTGGATTAATCTTCCAGTATGGGGAAGGAACCATAAGTTGGTCTATTGGAAAGCAAGCAACTGTCACTCTATCTTCAACTGAAGCAGAGTAAATTGGAGCAGCACACTCATGTCAAGAGGCTATATGGGTTTGTCAACTTTTTGTGGGATAGATATGTCAAAACCAATTCCCATTTTTGAAGACAACCAGGGATGTATAAAGTTTACGCAATCAGAATGGGTCAATCCTAGGACCAAACACATTGACGTTGAGTATCACCTACTGAGGGACAATCAAGATCAAGGTGTTATTGACATTCAATACTGCCCATCAGAGGAGATGACTGCCGATGCACTCACCAAGCCTTTGTTGAAGGAACTTCATTGTTATATGCAGAAGAAACGAAATATTATTTGACAAAGCAGATGCTGTTGAGAAGGGGTGCTGAAAGAACAACAGCAAGTAATGTAAAGTTGCTTTGTACTGTGAACTATATATATATGCATCATACCTTTCTGTCCAGCAGGTGGTACTGCAGTGTTATAATGTGTATTCTATGGTAATGTATTTAGAGGAAATACCTTTGTTCCTAAGTGTGTGTAGTTGTATGCTCCTTGTTCCTGTTCATGTTTCTCACGCTGTAAGACAAAGGAGAAAGGGTCTGGTGTCACCCATAGAACACCTCCATCCCAATAGTAGAATAAAACACAGAAAAGTCACCCTGGGACTTTGAGTGAGGTGAATACTGATAGCCAATGAACATACCAGAGGTAAACATATTCTCAAGTCATACACACATAAGAGAAGACACCCATTTAGCCCACAATTGGTCTGCTGCCATCATTAGCCAATACACATCATTACATGTACATTATGTACCAATATGTCTTAGCTGGGTTGTGTAGCACATGGGTGCAATTTTCCCTTTGGTGAGGGCTTGACTTCCTTATGCGCCACCCTTTCGGCTGTGGCAACACTTGTCCAGGTCGGCAGCTGCAATATGCATAAAGGGAGGCTACCATATTTCATTCTGTCCTCTCCTATCCGTATGACGGGCGGGGCCACCTACATATCAGCGCAATGTTTTCACTTCCATTGGGTGACGTCCCTGTCTGTGGCGTCATCACGTTTGGGCCTAGTGTGTCATCACGGATGGCCGAGGGCTATCACGCATGTATACCCCCACCTGGTGGTGAGCGTTTGCAATTCTCGCGATCCTTGCCACTCACACATGGCGTTGGGGGCGTAGCGCTCCTGGCCCTTCCAGGGGTACAAATAGGAGATCTCACATTTCTGTGATTTGCTGTGATTTCCTTTCCATTTCTCTCTACTCCACAGGTGGTAGCTCAAATCTGGTTGTAAGTGAGCATCCATCAATCCATCTCTTCACCCTATCTAGGTAATTTTTCATCCCCCATACTTTTCAATATGGCTTTTTTCACAATTGGATTTTTATTTTTACTCATAGGGTTTGTCTACACTGACATCAATTTTTATATATTTTTATACAGGTCGGGGCTTTGTGTCTGAATGGACTCACGGAGCTGTGACTCTGCTCGGGTGCCCCCACAGCAAGCTGCTTGCTGTGGGGGCACTCAACAGGAGGGAGGGGCCAGGAGCAGCGAAGAGGGACCGAGAAGAGGATCCTCCAGGCTGCTCTGTGCAAATTCACTGCAACAGAGAATGTAAGTATAACATGTTTGTTATTTAAAAAAAAAACAAAAAACAAGACTTTACAATCACTTTAAAGTCTCAGGAACAATAGACATTGCAATGAGAAATGAATAGCCTAACTACAGGATTCCGTGGGCAAAAGTTCTGCGCTTAGAAGTGAGGTGAATTGCTGCCTCCCCAAAACAAATTTCACAAGTGAAATCTACATATATTATATATTATTTATAATATATTTTATATTTTTTAACTACAGGATTCCATGCCTAAATTTCATAGGGTCTTGGAATTGTGGGTTGCTAACTTTTTTCCAGCCAAATTCAACCACTGCCTTCTTATGCCCTGTACACACGGTCGGACTTTCCGATGAAAAAATGTTTGATGGTAGCTTTTTGTCGGAAATTCCGACCATTTGTAGGCTCCATCGGAATTTCTGACACACAAAGTTTGAGAGCTAGATCTAAAATTTTCCGACAACAAAATCCGTTCGCGTAAATTCCGATCGTGTGTAAACAATTCCGATGCACAAAGTGCCACGCATGCTCAGAATCAAACAGAAGAGCAGCACTGGCTATTGAACTTCATTTTTCTCGGCTTGTCGTACGTGTTGTATGTCACCGCGTTCTCGACGTTCGGAATTTCCAACCAACTTTGTGTGACCGTGTGTATGCAAGACAAGTTTGAGCCAACATCCGTCGGAAAAAATCCGATGGATTTTGTTGTCGGAATGTCCGATCGTGTGTACAGCGCTTTAAACTATGAGGTATGCAATCCGTAATCACCATCATATAAAATGGCTGAGAATCCTCCCTTGCCACATCTTCCTCTTCCCCCTTGCCCTACTGAACCCAGATCCTTCTTCAACCCTCATAGTTTTCACAATCAATGTTTATATGCATACTTGTGATATTTGACTATGCAACCTTTGTATCACTTTCTATTTGAACACCTTCTAATAAAATAGCGAACAAAAAAGTAGCAAAAGCCAGCACCACAAAATGTGCCTTGGTTGTTTATTGAGGGCTCAGCAAAACAGCATATAAAGAAAAAGTGTCAAAATGATGTTCCTCCACCAACATTTTGGGGCTTCAGCAGACCTCCTATTTCATCTGTCACCTTGAGAAAGCGCAATGAAGCCCCGAAATGAAGGAACATGGTTTTGGCACTTTTCTTTTGTCACTTGTTTTATTGAGCACTCAATAAACAACCAAGGCGTTATAAGGTGTTGGCTTTTTCCATTTTATGAGCTATAATAGAGTATCATTGGTGGCTGCGCAATCCCCATCAGTGGTGTTCAGGGTCAGGTGCTGGATAGATTTGTTACATTTGTTCAACTCCATTATATAGGGGATGTGTAGTGGTTAACAGAGGAAAGATAACATTGTTTTATTCTTCTAGTTTAATTCACAGAAAGTGCACAGGAACATTACTTTTTGTTAATATCAACAGGTGTTTTCTGCACTTGATGAGCAAAAGAAAACGAATGCAGCCACCGTATCTAAGCACTGGTAAGATGCAATATATTACATATTTTTAGAGTTGCGTTATCCTACAAGTACATTTTTCAGTTTGCCCTGAGCCCAAGTCAAATTCAAGTACTTATACGGCTTGCTTTATAGATATATTTAATTATATATGAATAAATACAGAACTGTGTTCATTTGTGTCTTTTATATCAGCCTAGAGCTCAGCTTTAAGTTACTCTGTGTTCATCCCAATAACAAAAGGATGATGTCACGTCGGAACCATCTTAAAACAAAATTAATGAATTAAAATCAAAGGAAAGGAGCACCAGAATGTCATCTCAGGAAACCTGTTAGACAGAGTTTACTGGAAATAAATCAGGATACAATTAGCAAAATTAACATAAAACAAGAGGTCTGCAATTCATCCTCTCAGATATTGCCCAGGACTGCTGTCTGCTATGGGACAAATTCTTAAATGATGTTGACATGTCCAAAACACAATCAGGATTAATTTTCATGCTTTTTTTCTTCACAGAACGCTAGCTGTTAACAATGTATGGCACTTTGCATAATAAATGTATTTCCAGAGTAAAAGATCATATTCTTTGTTGTAATTATACAGAGAAGGTTTATAGTACATGGCAAGCAAATTGATTGTGCAGCAACAAAATGGAGCTGGTTTGGCTCTAGCTGACATGACCACCTGTTTCCTGGAGACTCATCGTGTGCTGAGTGAGCTGAAGAGTTCTCAATGTTTTCAAGGAATCATTTCAAAGGATTTATAGGCTTTAATTTCTTTTGGTTGCTATTAATATCCACTAACAGAAAAAAAAGACATATTGTTCACATTACACAGATGCTGTTTCTAGAGAAGTGATTCTACCAGAGACAGTACTTAGCTAATCAGAAAAAAATGCAAATTTTCAGGCCACATACACAATGATGTGCTTTTAGAAAGCATGTAAACCCAATTAAACACATGCATTTTTTTAGAATCTTAGCATTTTCTATGCATTTCAATGCATTTTCTATTTAGTTGGGTTGACATTGTTAATCATCCTGAACCTCCAAGGTAATCCACAAAATCAGAGGATGGTTTTTAAGTTCATTGATTGATATACTGTAGTTATGTATGCCGAACCTCCAGGGTAATTTTTGGAGATATTGGTATGGTATAATAAAGATGTTTTCTAGGGTAATCATCCATTTTATACGTTCATACTGATCTGATGCCAGGGGGCAGTTTCTGTAGTAGCCCTATATAGTGTTTTTTTTTTTCAGATACTGAATATAGCATTAAGCTGCGGGCTTCGGGTGTCTGACAATTATTTTGGTCATAGTATATACTACTAAGTGCAGGCTAGCTTAGGTTTATTAATTAGAGATTGGGCAGCACAGAAGAAAATTAAATATATAGATAGGTGGATTATAGGGTTCAAGTAGTAACTATTGAGTTGATTTACTAAAGCAAGGGTATTTGCAATTTGTAAGAAAATTTGCTCCAGAGCATAGTGAATGAGGTGAAGCTCTGCTGACTTCCATCATTCAATCAGGTGCAAGCAAAAATGCTGCTTTATTATTTTCCTTGAACATGACTGAGCATTTTTTGCAAAGTGAGATTTCACTACATTCATTAAACTTTGTGGGCAAATTCTCTTGCAAAATGCAACTATCATTGTAAAGTGAACAGCCGCCTATTTACCTTCAAATCAACCTCATTTTTTTTTGTTTAAATGTCAAATTTAGGGATGGTGTTTTGTTCATTGGTGGACATGTTATGCATGTGAAACCTCCAAGGTAATCCACATGATGTGTGTTATCCATCTGTTTTGGAAGTGCTCTGAACACGCAGATTTAGCTAAAGGAAAGAGGTCCAATAAAGAATATATGGCTGAGCATTTGTGTGATGCTGCTTCACTATACATTTAGTTAGGATAGATGTATAGTATGTTTATATGAAAGGCTACAAAATAACATTATTGTTATAAAATATCACACACAAATATTTTCAGCCAGCCAAGGGAGCTCCAGATGTTTACCAGGCTAATCTTTGCTGCTTTACTTAATACATTTTTTTTTTTTGCAGAACTCATCTTAAATTTAAAACTGACCCAAACAACATTATTGTTACTGCTCAACAGAATGCAGTTATTTTCTTGCAAGACAATGGCATAATATGCTAGTATGCATCGCATCGAAATACTTACCTTAGAAAGAACCCCTCCAGCAGCGTGCTGTCACAGGGCTTCCATCTTCACATGGTCTTCCGGCCGATTGGCTGAGCCTCGATGATGTCACTCCTGCGCATGGATCTATGAAGGGACAGCATGGGTATGGGTATGCTGTCTCTTCGAGCGCATGCAGTGTGAATACCTCCTAAACAATGCAAGTTTATTACCACTTTACAGTAGAACTATAGGCATTTTTTTTTCCATTTGGATAGAGTAAGGGAGGGTTATAACCCCTGTAAGTTTTTTATTTGCCACCTGTGTCCCATTGGGAGATTTACCTTCACTTCCTGTTTCATAGCCAAACAGGAAGTGAGAGGAAATTCCTGCAAATTAAAGGAATCCACTGGGACCCCGAGGTCACCAGAACTAGTTTCCCCATTGACACTAGGTGACCACTGTCTTCATCTAGAATTGGTCCCAGGAGTCAAATGATGGCAACTTTAAGGCAAACCATACATGTCACCCCCCCCTCCCCTTTCCCCATCCGAGAGCAGGGATTGGTGGGGCTAGTAATTGACCGCAGAAGATACAAAACTGAAAAAGGTAGCCCGAGCGCCACATACCTCACCCAGCCCAAGTGGTAAGCAAGTAAAAGCAGCCTCAGCGCGATTCATCCAGACCACAACTCCAACATGTTTCACCCTGCCCCAGGGCTTAATCATGGACTGCTCCATGATTAAGCCCCAGGGCAGGGTGAAATTAGCTGAGGCTTCTTTTACTTGCTTACTACTTAGGCTGGGTGAGGTGTGTGTGACGGTTGAACTACCTTTTTCAGTTTTGCTTTGGGTCTGGATGGACCTTTTCCTCAGCCTGTACTCTTACTGGTCAGTGGCATCAGACTAACCGGAGTTTGACAGCCTGAGTGGGGACCCTCAAGCATTTATCATACGTCACAGAAGATACAGACGCACTGTGCACATGCACGGCATACCTGTATCTTTGCTGCGATGACACAAGATCTAAACTGACCATGGTAGCTTGGATCAGCTGCCATGCTACCATGGTCAGTTTACTTGTAGGAGGAACAGCACAGGCAGGATCAACCAGGTATATTACAGCATTAACAGCAGGAAATGCAGTGCACACATGAGAAATCACACTTATTTAGTTTAAGGAGACAGTGCAATGTTTTTTATTTCTGGCATTACAAACACTTTAAGACATGATGTGACAGTTCTCCTTTAATAGCCGCAGCATATACTATTGAGGATTGATAAGTGGATCATACTGTTGTTTAGGACAAACCCTCCTTAAGGAAACCCTTCAGATCCCCTTCTTTTTAAATGGGCTGCATCAAGCAAATTTGGCAAGCCACAGCCTCTCTTGAAAGCATTCATTATAATTTTCAGTTAGCTAAATCGTGGTTTCTTTTGCAGATACAACATGGAAAGTATGTATATAACAACAGTTAAACGGTGACATTGCTTGATTCTACCATAGTGACAACAGTTTAATAGACATAATGACTGGTCTACAACTTTATTTTGGGTATAAAACACCTTATTTCTTTATTCGTGGGCTCACATCCAGAATAAACCTTTTAAAAAATTGGCACCCCTGCTATATATACAATAGTCAATGTAAAATACTTAGTATTGAAAAAAAAGTCATAATGGCTGTGGCAGTCCCATTTAATGCTCCCTCAATAAATAGTTTTACTATAAGATATAAATAAATCAAAATGTTTTTAAAATAGCATATTTTTATTGCTAAATAAATTATATTATTAAATGTGTTAAACACAACTCATATAAATTGCTATTTAATGTGCTGTTCATACATATAAACACATTAGCAAAAAAATAAATAAATACAATGTATGCTACAGTATATAAATAAAATAGTAGACATGTATAAAGTGTAGAATAAATAGTTTACGGAAGTAAATTATTTTCTTATGTAGTTAATATTTATGATTTTAACATGAATGTATAAAATTCCTATACTAAAAAGAGGGTAAAAGTTTATTTTTACTCTAAATATTACCTTATTATAATCCCTGGAAGAAGTTAAACTTCTTCTATTACTGTAGCAAAGAGCAAACATTCCCAAATATACAGTACATCAAATACAAACAAGTACAAAAAATTATAATTTGAATCTGAAAAAATAGCACAAAAAGATAACGCAAACATTTTTTTTTTTTTTTTTAACACAAATCTTAAACTTTTTTATTTATAAATTTCTTTAACAACAAGAGCATCCGCTCAACAATACATCACATAGTTCCTTATTATCATGTGTTATAAGAATACTTGTATCCTAAGGTAGTTAACAAAGGTATAAAGGTAACCAATTAACCAAATGATATCAAATACAAGTTAGCAGGTCCAGCCTACCCCGGTTGGGAGATAACACAAACATTTGAAAACCAGATATAAATGATACTCCTGTATGGCACACATGTAAATTCATAGCACATACTAAAATGATAATAAAATTGATGATAAAAAAAAAAAAGTTTACATTTTTTTTCCACCTGGGTTTAAAGTGTTTTACCCACTTGTTGATGTGGCTCGCAACCTCAGACCTATGGCAACCCGCATAGCCTCCTTCGGGTACATGCCGTTCTACTGAATGATTGCCAGTCCTCCATAATCCCAGGGGCTGTCATACAGAGATGGCCAATATTCTCACCGTATGTATAAGGCTTAAAGCAGAGTTCCACCCAAAAGTGGAACTTCCGCTCATCGGATTCCTCCCCCCCTCCGGTGTCACATTTGGCACCTTTCAGGGGGGAGGGGGGTGCAGATACCTGTCTAAGACAGGTATCTGCACCCACTTCTGGGAATAGACTCCCGCGGGAGTCACGCCCCCTCCTGCACTCCCCCGCTGTCTCCTGGGAAAGACACAGGTCCCAGGAGATAGCGGGACCATTGATAAAGCGCA
Source organism: Aquarana catesbeiana (assembly GCF_042186555.1). NCBI lineage: Eukaryota > Metazoa > Chordata > Amphibia > Anura > Ranidae > Aquarana > Aquarana catesbeiana. The sequence goes on along the minus strand of NC_133328.1, from coordinate 64,408,467 downwards.
GCGCGACTCGCGCATGCGCTGTAGGGAATCGGGAAGTGAAGCCGCAACGCTTCACTTCCTGATTCCCTCAGTGAGAATGGTGGCGGCAGCACCCGAGGATCGAGGGACGGTTCGATCTCGGGTGCCGACATCGCTGGACCCCGGGACAGGTGAGTGACCTTATTTTAAAAGTCAGCAGCTGCAGTATTTGCAGCTGCTGACATCTAAAAAAAAAATGTTCACCGGACTTCCGCTTTAAGTATGAAGCGCTACATCCTCTCAGTGGAGGGTGAAAAAAAGGGGAGGAAAACTTATACAAAAGACTTCTTACCATTTAAGATTATTATAGATGTCTATTGATAACTGGTTCTCTTTTAGGCCTCTTGCACATGATTAAGATGAACAGCAGGGCGCAATCTAAGTATATCTAGTATAATAACGTATTTATTGTGGTGAAAAGACAAATGGCAACTCACATTTTGACAGTTAAAATCAGGCTCATCACATAGTAAGGGACTTCCAATGGACAATCTCACAACAACAGGGCACTTGAGACCAGGATAGAAACACTAGGTCATGGGTGCTCAACTTTTGGCCCTCCAGCTGTTGGGGAACTACAAGTCCCATCATGCCTCTGCCATCATGGGTGATGCTTGTAACTGTCATCCTTGCAATGTCTCATGGGATTTGCAGTTCTGCAACATCTGGAGGGCCACAGGTTGAGCACCCATGTGGATGGATACACCAAGAGAACACCCCAGGGGCTGCGACATGTAAAAAGCCCTGATTGTGCCCTGTACTTTTTATTTTTTATCTGTTTACCTAGAGATACTTCAGTCTCTTCAGAGGTGCTACATCTAGTGCAATGAGATCAGCGGAAAGTTATCCTGAATGCTCCAGTTGGACTCGGAACTTTTTGCTGTACTGCATAGACATTTGTGTACACACAACACTTATTGGGCCATATACCACATCACTGCTCTTGCAGGAGGGGGTAGTGGGCAGTAAAAACAGGTGCTTGAGCTGCAGTTTTATTACCCTGGACCGCCCACCTATAGTCTACAATACAGCCAGAGTGGGCTGTTCACATGCCAAATCCACAATGCTTTGTGTAGCAGCAAATTTATAATGGCACATTGAGTAGATAGGTAGCACTACCTGTCAAACTCAGCCATTTAGGTAAATCGGGCTGTACCATAAAAAAAGAAAAAGGCTCTCACGATCGCCTTCTTCACGCCTGACACTGGCTGCTTAACCACTCTTTGAACAGTGATCCCCCGCGGATCGCCTTCAAAGAATGGGCTAGTGTAAATGTAGATTGCAAATAACTGAAGCAAAACAAGAAGATGAAAAATGGGTACATTCTAAAACAATAAATGCTGGTGAAAGCCATGATATAGCATATACTATATATATATATATATATTATACTCTATTGTTAAAAGTATTGGGATGCATGCCTCTGCACGCTCATGAAGTTTAATGGAATCCCAGTCTTAGTCTGTATTGTTCAATATTGAGTTGGCCCACCCTTTGCAGCTATAACAGCTTCAACTCTTCTGGGAAGGCTGTACACAAGGTTTAGGAGTGTGTCTATGGGATTGTTTGACCATTCTTCCAGCAGCACATTTGTAAGGCCAGGCACTGATGTTGGATGAGAAGGCCTGGCTCGCAGTCTCTGTTCTAATTCATCCCAAAGGTGTTCTATCGGTGTAAGATGTTATAAGAAGAGTGTAAGATGTTATAGCTGCAAAGGGTGGTCCAACTCAATACTGAACCCTACAGACTAAAGCTGTGATTCGATGGACACGATCTGATTTTCTGACGGGAATTGTGTGATGATAGGCTGTTGTCGGAAAATACAACCGTTTGTACGCTCCATCAAACTGAATTGTTGTCAGATTTTCCGCGGACAAATGATGGATGGCAGGCTTTAAAATTTTTCAGGAACAAATGTGTGTTGTCATATTTTTCGATCGTGTGTACACAAGTCTGTCAGACAAAAGTCCAAAGTACAAACACGTATGCTCGGAAGCAAGGATGAGCCAGAAGCGGTCAGTCTTGTAAACTAGCATTCATAATGGAGAATTAACATTAACATAGGATAATAATGAAGCTGCTTTGCTGGTGATACTGATGGAGTTATTGCAAACAAATTTTCAAAGGTTTTTTTTTCTAGTGATATCAAGAATAATATTATTATGCTTCTTCTTCTTTTTTTTTTTTTTCGGTGCAAGTTACCACAACACCATTATCCTGTAGTTTTTGAGGTCAAAGATACAACTATGTTGGTGTCCCTTGTCAATTTTACATTGTATTTTTTAAAATGTAACTGCCTACTCCCAAACTGTCATTTGAAGTAAAACACACAGCCAAGTATTATTCTACACAATTTTTTTTCATTGTGCATTAAAAACAGAAAACAAATAAAATTAGACATGCTATCTGCCAATAGAACTTAACCAAAAAGTGCATTCTATGCATCCAAAAATATAGAAAATATAACTAATCAAACCATTATTCAGCCAAAAAATAAAATAAAAGCCTCATGCATGTGTTCACGATTAATAAAGCAACCAATTTTTGGTCCAAGAAATCCTCCTCCTCCTGTTCCTGGACTAGACTTGGGTCAAAGCAATAACTTCAAGGCCAATAATAAATAACACGTTATCTCCTCCGATTCCGCAACATGTCTGGTTGACGAACGGCCGTTCAGAAACTGAAAAGTGGAAATGAAAAGTGCGAAATGAAAAGTGCAAAATGAAAAGTGTGAAATGAAAAGCACGAATTAACACTCACCAAACTTTTACTAACACGAAATTAGCAGAAGGAGCACAAAGGGTGGTGCCTGACAATTGAACTTCCTCTTTTTCGTCTCGTAGTACGTCACTACGTTCGTGTTTGTTGCCCGACAATTGTGTAGCGTTTGTATGCAAGACAAAATCCAGGCACACGCCTTCGGACAAAAGTCTGAGGTTTTGTCTGCGGAAAATCCGATCACACGTATGAGGCTTTAGAGTGGAATGCCATTAATGTTCATATGCGTGTAAAGGCAGGTGTTCCAATACTTTTGGTAATATAGTATATACAGTATAAAGAAAATATAAAGATATATATATATATATATATATATATATATATATATATATATATATATATATATCAAAAATTAGGATGGGTTACTTCTCCTATTCCTCTGGTTCTTTATGTAGAGATCAGTGTCAAGGTGGACTCCTAATATTCCACCAATATCCAATAGAAAAAGATACATGTATCCATTTTTATGCCTTGAAGAGCATTTGATATAAATATATTTTTGCTTTGGAGAACGTGTCCCGTAGTTTATATATATATATATATATATATATATATATATATATATATATATACACACACACAAAGCAAAACCAGGCTCATGAAGGATTTTTGCATTTTGACAGTTTGATGCGATTTAGTCTGCAACCAAATCACATAGAATTTAGAAGGTCCTGGACCTATTTTACTTTTGGAAACAAATGGAGATATGATAGAGGTGTCAATAAGTTTCCCCCATTTAACCCATCTTTACTATTTCAGCACTTCCAGCCTGCTTTGACATTTCAGCTGGTATGCAGGAAGCTAAAAAAAGTCTTGTGCCAAAGGATAGATAAGTCAGCCTTAGTTTATATGAAGCTCCCTCAGTTTTCATTAGGGGTTTTAGTATGCCAGCTGTAATGCTAAAGCCATTAGTGTTCATATTAACTTAATGTTTATTGTTCCTGACTGAAAGGACTTCTGTGTCCTGCGTAATGTTTACTAACTTCATTAAATGAATCATTTCTGTCAGCACGTTCCGAGGAGCCGAGGCAATGACCCACATTCTTTGTGCATTAAACTACTGTCACAGAACAGAGCTGAGCAAAAGTTATGAGCCAGATAATTATAAAATTGTAATTTTTAGACCCAAGGTTCTTATCGTCCAATGTTTTATTAATGGGGATGCAATTTCTGTTTATTGCTTGCATCATTGCAAAGAGGTCAATCTTTCCACTATTGTCTTTCCAAAGAATATGAGGTTTGTGTTGCCAAATGTTCCTACATATTTAATTACATATTCCACAATATTTTCCACCTTAGTATGCTTTGTTTTGTCTACTTTGAGTTATAACTGGGAGGTTAAGACACTGAAAGGCCTGGAAAAGAGTCTGTTGCCTGTGCTCTGTTGTGAATATTGAGTCTTGACGGATGTATCAAGGCACATAAAGTGTGTATTTGGCTCAAGATGTTGATATTTTATTCGTTGCTGAAAGATGCTTGTATATTCAGATCTTCAGTTCTGGAACAGAATGTCAGACAGAAATGTTTCTATTACCTAGTGGCAAATTAAAACGATTCGTTATTTTAAGATAAAGAGAAGTGAGCAAGGCGGTGAAGCAGAGAAAGGATAATTTGATAGATAGGTGATTAACACCCAGTTGTGAAAGCCTTCACCATGGCTTTGTTGCAAGAGTCAGAAGTGTGTATTAGAAAAACATGCCGAAAGACTTAAAAAGCTCTCAAGAGAGAAACAGTTTGAAAATGAATCCCTGGGTGTTTTAGCGCTGAAATATATAATGAACCAGACACGGAACATAGCTGTACAGAAAACTAGGAGGAGTGAGCTGTCTAAGCCAGCCTTTCCCAACCTGTTTACCTCAGAGGAACCCCTAAAATAACGCTCAGGTCTTGGGGAACTCTTATGTCGTGTACACACGGGCGGACTTTCCGACCGGACTGGTCCGACGGAACAAATCTGTCGTACAATCCGACCATGTGTGGGCTTCATCGGACCTTCAGCGGACTTTTTCGGGCGAAAATCAGACGGACTTTAGATTTGAAACATATTTCAAATCTTTCCGACGGATTCGAGTCCGGTCGAAAAATCAGTTCGTCTGTATGCTAGTCCGATAGGCTAAAACCGACGCTAGGGCAGCTATTGGCTACCGGCTATGAACTTCCTTATTTTAGTCCGGTCGTATGTCATTAAGTTCGAATCCATTGGACTTTGGTGTGATCGTGTGTAGGCAAGTCCGTTCGTTAGAAAGTCAGTCGAAAGTCCGTCGGAAAGCCCGTCGGACCTTTGATGCCGAAAAGTCCGCCCGTGTGTACACGGCATTACAAAAAACAATTCATTGGTGATCAATGGAAAAATTACCCTTACGGGCAGAATGTCCCCCTTACAGCGGTAGTTGGAATGTCCCAGACAGCTAAAAACATAATTGCTGCTGGCTATACCAAGTACATTGGAACTGTGCAGGTACCATCAAATGGGAGGTCAATCAGCCACAGCCCAAGGTACCTAGAAATACCTTTGAAGAAACTCCAGGTTTTAATGGAACCCTGGTTGGGAACAGTTGATATACGATGCGAGACTGCTGAATTGCATCTACTAGCATGCACAACATGATGTTCAATGTGTATATAAACTTTCAAAGAAAAATATACACTTTATTGCCTACCTTTACATTACATCTGCTGTCAGGCACTGCCTCCTATTTTGCACCATAAGTGAAATTTTTTTTTTTGCCTTCAGAGTTTGTAAAAGACCTCACCTAAACCATAACTTTGTGAAAGCACAGGATGTATAGCATTAGTTCTTCGAGGCGAGACCATCATTGTATTTATATGCCAGATCTTACCTGGGAAGGCACCGAGCTCCTTGTAATCCAATGTCTGATTTCTGTACGTGTATTGTATATGCGTGTTTTCTCTTAATAAAAAAAATTTGTGGAAAAAAGTTATTTCTGTAGATTTCATGCGCAATTGTTTAGAGATTAGCAAAGCAGCAGTGTTTGATATGAGCTGCTGGAAAGGTAGGTATACATGTACCTGGGTACCTACACATGAATTCTTCTTTGTACTACAAAGGGTTAATGTGTAGTGTTTGAGGGGTTAAAGGTGTGCTGTCACGTGTCTTTCCTGGTATGTTTCATTTCTGAGTTTGAGAAGGGATATATGTAGGAGAAGGTTGAGCCTCAAGGTCCTCTAAGAAAGTAGGAGGGTGACCATACACATGTCAGATGTCGTTGCTACACCAGAACTGGGGTTGCCCCATAGCGGGACCCTGATACAGGTTGGAGGACTGAGTCTTTAATATTCATCCTATGGAAAACAAGTGTAGTGCCCTCCTCTAGTTAGGCTGCTAGGTAAATGTAGTTTTTGGCTCCAATGTATTGAGTGGAGCAGTTATTGATTGTATTGGTTTGCTCAGGGTTTCCTGAGCTGAGAGTTTGATTGCTCCCACCTTCCTCTAAAATAAGTTTTTAGAGCATAGGGCAGACAGATTGAAATGATTAGTTGTATATAGTTATCATGCCCCAGCCAATCCTTTATAGGAGGTGTCCTGAAGGCGGCTGGGGAGGTGATACATGGGCAAGAGGGCCGAACAGAGTGTTATTTCCTCTCCGGCACAGTTCTAGTTCTTACAGGGAACTCTTGCCCCTGAGAGATAGCCAATGAGACAAGAAATTGCAGCCTGGGCTTTACCAGCTGCTGGGCTGAGGGCCTGGGGAAGATTGCGTGAGGATTACATTTGCTGGAGGACACTGTCTGGAGAAGGTGCTTATTATCTCCCTCTCTGAGGATCCACCTGTGGATGCTGGGTGGCAGACAGCTCCTGGGATACTGTAAGTAAAGACCTTGTTGGAGACTATTAGCTGTGCAAGTGCTATAATGGAACTAAGTGCCGGAAGTGGCTTTGTGGATGGCTGCTGTAGGCTCCTAAATATTTACTCACCATTCCTTGCTTCCTTCAGAAAAGCTGCTCTTGAAGGAATCCAGAGAAGTTTGTCCTCTTACTGTTGTTACTGATAATTTTGGAGTACAGTAAGTCCCGTACAGTAAGTCCCCTACATACAAACAATTTCCGTTTTCAGAGCACGTTCGTAAGTCCAACAAAGTTAGCCCAGGTACCCAACCAACAAAATTGGCCCAATTAACTACTGTAATAGGTTTATAACACATTTCCCACAAATGTATAGAAAAAAAGGTTGTACTATAGATACAGTACTGTATACAGCAAAGTACACAAAACCACAACCTCAAGAAATGTGAGATAACTCACACGATTGGACATGCAAATGTATGTTTGTATCTTTGAAAGTTCGCAACTTGAAGGTTTGTATTTAGGAGACTAACTGTATCCTGTGTCTTTAAACCCTCCTCCTGGTAAAGTTCTTCTGCAATAAATAAACAGATATTCCCTAGGCTCAGCCTGAATTATCAGTGTGTGTGGGACTGTGCTTGGGTGCCTGGAAGCCTCTGTACTACCTGGAAGAACCTGGGCATATTTTCAGCAGCCCCTTCTGGGTTGAGTGCTACGCAAATTCAACAAAAAGGTACAAGCACTACAGCACTTACAACAGGGGAGGGTGGACTTTGCCTTATTTATGGATGTTGCTTTATTCTGTGTTCTGATGGAAACAACTAAGAACTGTATATACAAGCAGAAGTTCTGGTTAAGCAACAATGCCTAGTTTGATCCTTGCCAAGAGTGCTCCTATAGTGAATATGTTCTGGGAAGCCAAGTTAACCCTATGGGTGGTGAAGAGTGTTAAAGTGGTAGTAAAGTCATTTTTTTCACTTTGACCTACAGGTAAGCCTATAATAAGGCTTACCTGTAGGTAAAAAGAATATCTCCTAAACCTGTATGGTTTAGGAGATATTCCCTTTGCATGCAGCCGCTGACTTCAGCGGCGCATGTGCTCTGAGTGTGCTCCCGGGTGAAGGTCCAGCAGATGCTGCTGGACCTTGCCGAAAAGAAGTCCCCCACGCGCATGCACGGGAGTGACAACATCGCGGCTCTGGCCACTCAAAGCGCCGGAGCCACGATACCCAGAAGACACGCCGAGGGAAAATGTCAGCTCCCTCGGCGTGGACCGAGATCACCTGCCAATGCCTTGTTCTAAGGTATTTCATAATGAGCTAGTATGCGTTTTGCCTTGCAGGTTTAAAAAAAAAAAAAATCTGCGGGTTTACTACCGCTTTAAGTAAATGGAAAGAGGAGCAGCCAGCTTGTGGTGGTGGTTGGCAGTGGTGGCTGGGTGACAGAGGTCTCATAGATCGGGTGATCTGGCCCATGGACACCCTGCCGAGTGGTTGGGTCCCTATTTTAAGGCCCACTGCAGAAAGGAACTATTCTAGAGACCTGGCCTGGAACCATAGCGTGTAAAGCATTGCAATGTATGTGCAGTGGCTCCCCTCCGAACCTTCGGGCTGAAGATGGCAAGGTATAAAGCGTGTGAAAAGCTGGTGGAGAGAATCAGTGCTCAGTGCTGTATCTCTCAATATGTCCTGTAGTCAGTGCTTGGACAGGTGTCACTGGCAGGTGATAGGACTCTATCCTTTCTTATGCGGGGCCTGATGAAGTAATATGACCCCAAGCCATCAGGGGGAGAAAACCACCACAAGGCTGACATGCATGATCAACTTTTAGCTCAGGCTTCTTTTATGAGTATAAACAGAAAAGTAGGTGCTACTACCCATACACCACATAGATAGCAGAGCTCCCAGATGCTCGATCCACAGTCGCTGGCTGAGTAGAGTAATGTAGAAAAAATGATCTACACTCCAGTTGTTGCTCTTAAAATTTCTTTATTTTATTGAATAGCCACAGTGAACAAACGCAAATTAAGTCAGTTGACGCGTTTCAGACTATAAGGCCTTAGTCACAACCATCTTTACAAGTGATGCTTTGGTGACAGGGGGGCTTTTATTACACCTAATTAATTTAACCAGGGGGTGACAAACACCATGAGCACTTACAGGTTCAAACGCAGTCTAAAAGAGATCAGTGAACATGACAATCATGTTCACCAACTTCACCATTCTTCATACCGAATAGCAGTAGTACAATACTGGTAATGAAACTGGCAAGAGGTGAAGAAGCTGGTTTCATTGCCGAAGAGGTAAACAAAGCAGACGGGAGCAGCGGACAGTAAGGCTATGGAAGGATGCATGAACGGATGTGATTGGCAGCCTGTCAGTTGCTAATCACATCCATTCATAAATACCTATTATGGCGGAAGCAGTAAATGGGTAAAAGTATGACTAAAGTCTTGCTTTTTGTTATTGGTATGCAGCTTGCAAAAAAGTAACAAATATGACATTTGCATGCTGGGACCAATGCGGTTTGTCCAGTGGTCCGACATGCCCCCTACACAGTGCTGCAATCAACAACACCGCTTAGGAAGCATGAGCATTGTTTGAATACTGTGTAGGGGGTGTGTACGACCGGTGGAGACCCAGACTGCTACTTCCTGGCTAATAAAGCTTACAGCAGATACCATGGAGTGCCTGCTCTTAGGCAGGACTTTTTTTTTAATTCAAAATGACTGTTTCCTTTAAGGGTCTCTAGGAGTTTTATAATCCAGCACATCCTAAACAAAACATATGTAGAGACTGAAAAATGCCAAACTTTTTTGTTTTTCCTAAAAACAGCCCCTGGGTGATAGGTCATAGTTTTAACTCAATTAAAAGGAGAATCCACCTTAAACACAAGAAATCCTAATGTATTTTACAGCTGTCGATTGCAGAAAAACATATCAAGAAACTCAAACCAGCCAAAAAGTTGGGCCAAAGATTTGCACAACAACCCTCTGAATGCGCATCTATGGCAATTATTACTCAGAAAGGGGTCTGGGTCTTGTAAATTGTCTGGCTCAGGTCCGAACCTCTCAGACTTGCTAAACTTGCGGCAAGCTTCTGAAATAGTGCGGGTCAGATAAATAACACACACCAAATAGGACAATGAATCAAACACCAATGAGGAGTAGCAGAAGTCAGCTTGGAAAATAGAACATTTTTTATGTTAAGCTGATGGAAATTTAAATGATGTGTTTGGTCTTTTGTTTAAATATGCTCAAAAAACTTTGTTTTCATGGAGCTGTTTCAGCCTATAAAGGATAGTAGAAAAGGCAGACTCGACATAAAACATTCTGGCGTTTTTAAACACCCTAAAAAAAACAATGATGTCACAGTGGGATTTGTAATCCAGGAATGGATATAATAAGGTAATTCTGACATTATGCATGCAGTGGGGGTGCAAGACAGATCCAATTCCTCATCAGTCCATTAGGGATCTGATGCTATACAGCATACAGTCCTTTAGAGCAGTGGCTCTCAGCCTTTTCAAGACCAGGGCCTGGTAAATTCTTCCCAAACCTTCTATGCCCTAATGGTAAAAAATAAAGTTTATTATCTTACAATAAAAAGTAAGAGAATGCAAATCGAGTACTAAAATGCTGGAAGGTTCTCGATGGGACTGTGTGTTGGCTGTGTGTGGAGGAGGGGGTTGTGGAGTGGGTTAGGGGGCTCTGTATCAGACTCAGTGGCCCTATAGGAGATGAGCTTTCTGGAGGAAGTCGGGGGGGGGGGGCGCTGTAGGGACACTGTTGGAGGGTGCTGTACTATATAGAGCTGGAGGCTCTGCAGCAGGCTGGGGGACACTGTTGAGATTGGGGGGCTGAGGACTCTAAATGGGCCTGGTGGCACAGTGGGATGCTATGAGAGGTTGGAGGGCAATATGGGACCTGGGAGACAATCTAGGAGGTTAAGGGATCTGCAGCTGGCTGGAGGCCCTGGAGAAGGGAGACCCTGACCTGGTAGTCGGCCACAGCCCTGTGGTTGAGAAATACTGCTTTAGAAGATTTTATGATGTCTTCAGACAAGGCACAAAATTTTATTATGCTGGACTAAAATCCATCAAACTCATAGTTATGACTCTCTATTGTCTATGTTTAAGGGCCAATTGGAATCGCACAACTTTTTTTCTCTCTTTATAGTCCCGAATGTTATGATTTTTAACTGCTTTTTACTTGCCAATGCCTTAAAACATCATATGCAATGGCCACCTACCTCATTACAAGCATTTCATGCAGACTTGCAGTGCTGAGGAAGTAAAGGAACATGTCTGACCATAGAATCGTTTTGTCTTACCAGATCTGTTGGATTACGGAATGCATCGAGCAGTGTTGTCATACTCTGCTGCCCACTGGACTATAATAAATTAAAGAGATGCTAAACTCAGGTTTAAAAAAAAACTATATTCAAGTATGTATTCCCAATGCAAAAAGTCCCTTCTTTTATCCTCAGCCTCCTCCATATCTTCAAATTACTTTTTTTGCTGCCATGATCTGACTTCCTGGTATAGAGTGTATGTAGGTACAAAGCCACCCTCTTTTGATTGGTCATTAGAAGAACTATGAGACTGGTAGTGTGTAAATGGAAGTGAGCAAAGAAAAAGTTTCAGGAGTTTAAGGAGGTAGAGAAACACAGTAAGAAACCATTTAATGAAAAATAGATTACAGGGCCATTAAGTGCAAACTATAGTCCTGTTTTCAAACACTGAGAGCAGGCACGCTCTTTATTGCATAAGAAACATACATTAACTCTTCTAAAATAAAAGAAACCTACCTGCATGCTCACAGTCTGCTTTGGAATGTATATTGAGCAGCGCAATGTTGAGAATAAGAATATAATATGAAGTGGTTCTAAAGCCTTAAGGTTTTTTACCTTAATGCATTTTATGCAACCCCCCTGCCCCGTAGGAGACAAATGGCATACGGGAAGGCGGTGATTGCAAGCAACCCCCCACCCCCACCGTGGGAGATGGACAGCAGATGGGAAGGTGGCAGGACTACCCTTAACATAGGAGGCAGGACAAATGAAGAGCCGGGCCATTGCTTCTTCTCCAGGCTGAACAGGAAGTGTGTCCTGAGACATGATTTGCCCGTGTCTCCTGAGACACGATTGTGAATCCTAAGACTCCCTGGCCAATCGAGTCTCAGTACCTACTTCTTGATTGGAGGAGAATCAGGAAAACTATAGCAAACATTAATTCGCTATTGTCATACAAGTGGGGGGGCTCGGGGCACAGTGCTCTGCGCCCTGAGCCCACCCTTTTTTGAAGCCAATTAGAGCCTCAGGCTCTAATCATGTGCTTCAAAAAGAAAACCCGGTTTGAATCCATGTGTCCAGCACCCTGCATGTAGGTTAGGGGCCGGGCGCACGGATTAGGGGCGCAGCGCCCAAGTGCCCTGTATGAACCACCCACCACTGCGTCCCCTGCCAAGTGCCCCCAATAGCAAGCCTCTTGTTATGTTGGCAAATGAGCAGGCTCGCGCCCAAAACAATGCTCTGTGTGTCCATTCGCACATTGGCACAGCTTGGCCTCACCCCAGCTCTCTCCTGCCTGGCTCACTGGCTGTGATTGACAGCAGCAGGAGTCAATGGTTCTGCTGTGTGAGTCAATGAGGTGAGAGAGACCCAGAGAACTGCTGCTCCCATGTACATCGCTGGATTGAGATTGGGCTTAGGTATGTACAGGGGGGGGGGCTGCGAGGGGGGGGGGGGGAGGCTCTGCGCCCAGAAGGTTTTTTTACCTTGATGCATAGAATGCATCAAGGTAAAAAACCTTGAGGTTTTAGAACGACTTTAAAGGCTGAATGCTACACTGTCCTAAGAATTTCATTTTTCTCCTCTGTAGTTTAGAACTACATATAGGATATGATGGAGCAAAGCCAAACATCTTACTGTGACCACCAGCTTCTGATTACAAGTAGAAACTTAATAAAGACTGTTCTGAATATAGTTGGTAAACCACAGATGTGAGTTTTGATCAGTTTCAATTATGCTATTTTCTTTTTTTCTCTTGTTTTCCTGTGCTAGCATGATAGACTTCATTAGAGCTCTGCAACTGATGAAATTTTGGCATCCGAACAGTCAAGGGTGATGTGTCATGCTGAACATGAAAGACAGCAAAAATGCAATTGCAGGGGAAATAAAATAAAACCATCAGTAAAGAGCATAAACACAACATATATTGCAGCATATAGTAAGAATAACAAGGAAAAAGGAGCTATTGTGGAAAATCTGTCTAAAAATGCTATTTAAAGGAAAATCAGTTTACAAGAAGAATATCTAGTCTGAAAGAAGACCAAATAAAAACAAAGTGTTACATTGTTTACAGAATTTAATATAACTCGAATTTACAGATGACCTTGCAAAACACTATGTATAAAACATATGGCATCTCAGTCAATAGTGATGTGTCATGATGAACATGAAAGACAGAAAAAATGCAATTGCAGAAGAAATTAAAATAAAAACAGCAGTAAAACACATAAGCACAACATATTTTGCAGCATAGTAAGTAAGAATAATAAAAAAAGAAGAAATTGTGGAAAATCTGGGAAAAATGCTATACAAAGGAAAATCAGATTATAAGAACAATATCTAGTATACACGAAAACCAAATAAAAACAAAGTGTTAGATTGTTTACAGAATTTAATATAACTGGAATTTACAGATGACCTTGCAAAACACCAAGGGTGATGTGTCATGCCGAACATTAAAGACAACAAAAAATGTAATTGCAGGGCAATTAAAATAAAACCGTCAGTAAAAAGCATAAACACGACAAATATAGTAGCATATAGTAAGAACAATAATAAAAATGTGCTATTATGGAAATTCTGTGCTAAAAAATTGTATATAAAGGAAAATCAGAACAATATCTAGTCTGAAAGAAGACCAAATAAAAACAAAGTGTTGCATTGTTTATAGAATTCAATATAACTGGAATTTACAGATGACCTTGCAAAACACCATGTATAAATAAAATGGCATTTCTGTTAAGTGTGATGTGCCATACTGAACATGAAAGACAGAAAAATGCAATTGCAGGGGAATTGAAATAATACCAGCAGTAAAACACATAAACACAACATGTATTGCAACATACTGAATAAATAAAAAAAAAAAAAATAAAAAAAACTAGCTATTGTATGAACTCTTCACAAAAAAAAAGACAAAAGAGTTGCTATACAAAGGAAAAACAGATACCAGAATAATATCTACTTTGAAAAAATTCTAAATAAAACAAAGTGTTACATTGTTTAGAGAATCTAATATAACCACAATTTACAGATTACCTTGCAAAAAACAACGGGGTTGATTTACTAAAACTGGAGATCTGGTGTAGCATGGTAGCCAATCAGCTTCTAACTTCAGCTTAATCAATTAAGCTTTGACAAAAAATCTGTAAGCTGGTTTCTATCCTAGCTGCACACGATTTTGCACTCATTTGTTTTAGTAAATCAACCCCAATGTATAAATAATATGGCATCTCAGTCTAAATTTCTGGTTGATATTAAAGTGGGGTTCCACCCAAAAAAACAAAAATACCTGAAAAATTTAAAATAAAAAAATAAAAAAACATTTGGATATTTTTTTTTTTTACTTACCTCTAAATGCCTGTTGCTAGGTGGTCCTTTATAGTCTGCCTCTTCCTTTGCCTTGGCTGGTGACATCAGTTCCCCCTCAGCACAGGAAGGGCTCGGCTCTGCTCCCTCCCTCCTGTCAATCATCTGGGACCCATTACAGGTCCCAGGTGATTGAGCGGCCAATCGCGGCGCCGCTCGCGCATGCGCAGTGGGTGCCAGGCTGTGAAGCCACAGCCTGGTGCCCACAGTTGAAATGCCGGTGCTGACGAGCGGGGGGGGGGACGAGCGGGGCTTCGATCCCCCGCATCGCTGGACCCAGGTACAGGTAAGTGTCCAATTAAAAGTCAGCAGCTGCAGTATTTGTAGCTGCTGACTTTTAATTTTTTTTTTTTTTAATGGACCCCCTGGGTGGAACTCCACTTTAAGTGGGGTGTAGTCCCCCGCCTGGTCTTTACTGCCGTTCATGACTCCAGCAGAATTATCTTTGTTCAGCTCCTTTCAGTCTCGCACCCACAGCCTTCTGTGAGCTGAGCTTTTTCCATCTGGAATAAAGTCTCTGTAAAATTCCCTCAAGTATTGTACCAAGGTTCTGTGTCATCATAATTTGGTGCCACCAACCCTCTAGTGGGAATATTTGAAGCCTTTAGTCTAGAGAAGTTAAACATATTTTTGCCAAAGTTTCATGTACCCAAGTTGCTTGGTCATTGTATAGTCACCCGGTGATGGGCTTGACCCTTTAGTTGTTTATACATGACAAAAGAACTTCTCATATGACCTCGGTGCTAGGCACCCTTGGTTTCTACTGGGAATTCAAGAAGGAATATACTAATTCTGACTTCAGTTGGGTATGTTTAGGCAAAACCAATACTGCACCAAAGGACACTTGTGACAAGATCCCTACAACGTTACATAGACTCTTTCTGCAGTGCCCCCCGTTGTGCTTTAGATACCTAAGAGAGAAGGGCTATATGCTACACATATTCTGGTCATGCCTGAATATTACAAACTTTTGGGATGAGGTAAAGCAGGTGATTTTTAGACTATTGGACATTTAGATGCCAGGTGACCCTGGGGCTTTAATCCTTCACTTGGCCCCTTTATCTCTAAAAAAGGTACAAATGTTCTTTACTTACACACTTATTGAATGCAACAAAATCATGTATACCACTCTATTGGAAGCAAACAGAAACACTCCCAATCAGTTTGTGGTTTTTCAAAATGAACAAACTACACATGATGGAGGAACTGATGGCTACAGTGAATAACAAAGGGGACAGTTTGGAAAAAAGATGGCATTTTTGGACTGAATTTACCTACTCGGCAGATTACCAAACCCTACTGACTGTGTCTGTTTAGGAGATGAACTTCCTCAGCTCTTTTGGCACCAGGAGTTCGTCCAAGAGGAGCAAAGCATAATATCTCCATACTCCATACCCCCCACCCCAACCACTTTTTTATTCTACCATTTTTACTTTTTATCACTGTTTCCTAATTTATTAAATAGTAATTTTGATGCTGAATGCTCACTATATGACAAGACTACTCCTCTGGGGAAGGTTATTGGTCAATAAGAAGAATCTGTATACTCTACATCCCAGATTACTCATCCTACGAACTTCTGGTGTTTTATCTGTTATATTTTGCCTAATGTAACCCTGACGTGATCCTTTCTCCCTACTACCATTCATCTGTGATGTGTATTGTGCAAGCATTCTGTTTCTTTTTTTTTTTTTTAACTACATAACTGAAAATAAAGAATGATAAAAAAAAGACCCAGTCGTTTTTCCTTTAGGACACTGAGAGTGTGACAGACGATTAATATGAGCTAGTTCTTCCTACACTGAATCATTCTGGAAAAGAAACTGTGAAATTCCTGCAATGTACATTGAGCACCCAGAGGGAATTGATTTTGAATCCACAAAAGTGTACGGACGCAATGGGCTTGAATTGGCTCCTGAGTTTTATAGAAATTCATATCACCTATACTGAATTTTGCACAGAGCAACTCCAATCCTCTTCCTCTGGGGTCCCCTTTGGGGACTCCAGGCTCCTCTTCTTTTGCAAGTACCCCCATGGAAAGCTGCTTTCCATGGGGGCACCCATGCTGGCTCGCTCCTGAGCCACTCTGCATCTATTTATACAGAGTGGCCGACTTGCTCAGCACAGCATTTGATTAACAGCGGGAGCCAATGGCTATCAATCTGCCCAGGAAGGAGGGAGACAGCAGCAAGAGCCACTGCTCTTGTGCATATCGCTGGATCGGATCGGGCTCAGGTAAGAATTAGGGGGACTGGAGCCTGAGGGGGATTCTGCAGCACAGAAGATTTATCACCTTAATGCAAATTGCAGTACACTATGCTTCAAAGAATGTAGACAGGTTGGGGTGCAATGAAAGTTCATACAAAAGGAATTGCGCACCATGTGGGGGTGTAAATAGTCCCTAATAGAATTTAGAATGAAGGTTTGTACGAAAATTCTCTTAAACCTCTCCGTACATTTGAATGTTGTTTGAAATTAGTTTTTTTGTTTTTAGCATTTAACTTTGGAATGAATAGACTGTATCAAATAAAAGCCATATACATGGCATGGCAAGGGGTTTCGGCCGGTATTACAGTCACCTAATGGAAAATGACCATGACAATGTTGGGCCTCCCCGCTGGGGACCTGAGGGGACCCGGGTGCGGCCAAGGCTCTGGGGCGAAGCACCGGAAGGGGTTAGCAGGAGGCCTTAGTTGCCCCCCTCTTTTGGTGTGGAGCTTGGGCTGGGGCGCCCCCAGGCCAACCTGGGACTGTGTACCCCCCCCCCCCGCGGCCTGAGCTGACACAGAGCAAGCAGCCGACCAGAGGAAGGGCTGCATACCCGGATGGCTGCTGAATAGCTGGTAGCCAAAATCCCATGCCTGCCACAGTTGGATGATAGGAGCACTAGGGTCATACACTCTGTACAAAAGAATAACCCTCTTAATGTCATAACTGCCTTTATTTCCACATGCTCCTTTTTCTATTGTTCCTAATGAAAAGATAAAATGTTAAACATAAGTTATACCTGACTGTAAAGCTGTGACTAAACTCATTAAACAAAGTTTACAAAAAAAAAAAACCATATACAGGGGTTGATTTACTAAAACTGGAAAGTGCAAAATCTGGTGCAGCTGCGCATAGAAGCCAATCAGCTTCCAGATTCTAGCCCATGTTCACATTGGGCTGATTTGGCATGTCATTTAACATGTCAAATGGTATGCCAAATCGGAGCGTATTACCGGCAAAAGTCCGAATCGGTGCATCGCTGACTTTGCGGCGCTACACCGACTCCCAAAAGTAGTTTCTGCAGTACTTTTGGCGACTTCGGGGGCGATTTCAATAGGCATCAGTGCATGAACCCACACAGATGTCTGTCAAATCGCCCCCAACTCGCACTGAAATGCCGGTTTCAGCTGAACTCCCACAATTTCAAGTGCTTAGGTGCAGGATATCCTTCACGGCTTTTTTGTTTCACAATTACTACACACCTAGCACAATTCTTTCTTTATATTTTGTCCCACAATTTCAAACCAGCCCTCAGTGTGAACCTAGGCTTATTGTCGAAGCTTAATTGACAAGCTGAAGTTTAAAGCCGATTGGCTACCATGCACAGCTGCATTCAAGAAAATATTTCTATCCTGCTCCTTCGTCCAAATTGTATAAAGATTTGATTGCAATAATGATTAGAAAAGTGAAGAGTATACTTACAACATTCATACAGCGAAAAATTTAAAATTAAATTCTACTTGTGTATACCCAGCTCAAGGCTAGGCTTGGGTAGGAGGGTGGTGGGAAAAGCCAGCTGGGCTAGAGGGCAGTTTATAAATCTGGCCTTCCTACTTCTACAGCACGTAGGTAACAGGTGCACTTTAATTTAAACAGTTTAATATTGCTTTGCTCAACCTATAGTGGGCAACCGTCCAAACCACCAATGTGCTGCGTATAATCTGTCAGATTTTGGCACACAGGACAGCTCATAGTCTGCAGAAGGTCAGGACTTAGCAAACACAGAGACTAAATCACCACTTTTTCCCCAATAGTAAAATTCAGCCTTACATTATACCTGCTTTTACTACTGTAAATTGCGGAAGTGTATTGCTGTCTAGCTTTCCAGATACAACATTCTTTAATTTCAGTAATATTGACTTAAAGAAAAAGGTCATGTACAAGAGGAAATAGTCTCACACCCCTGGGAAAATAAACATGCTGGAATTGACTATTATAAGCCTGCCTAGCTGCAATTTCACAATAGTCCCCACCACCATCTGCAAAGTGAGATGTTGATGTTTTTCTGAGCACACTTTCAGGCAGACATGAAAGAAATCCTTACGGTTCGTTTATTCCTGAATTCTGACTGGGGTTCTTTGTCTGATATTCCCAGCAAACTCACTGCTGACCTTTCACAATCTTGTTTTGGAGAGGGAGTCCAGATATACATTAAATAGTATTATGGCGGGCATGAAGTTTATCTCTAGTGAGTGCAGTTATGATTTTGGATAGCGCCCCTCCCAGCCTGCTGCTTGTATAGAAGGCTGTGTGGAGTTTCAATCAGAGAAACACGGTCTGAATGCAAACAGCTTCTGCTGTGTTCTCTCTTTTGAAAACTCATAGTAATGTGTTCTGTGTAATGTATGAACCCTTTATAACCACTTGCTGTCCAGCGACCTACCAGTATGCTGCTGGATTAGAAGCGTAATATCTCGGTCATCGATTCAGGCTGGTCCCTTTTGCAGGTAATGTAAAACATTAAAAATAGGTGTCTATACTGTTTAAAATCCAGTAATAAAATGTCTTATCCTGCTCTGCACATGCTCAGTTTCTCTCCATTTTAGACATTTTTAGAGGCCAAGTTTGTAGAGACCAATCTGCTGACAGCCAAAAGCGGAATGAAACCCTCCTATCCTTTACAGCCAAGCAAGCTGCTTCTGTTTGATCTGCAACTTCCATGGTGCTGCACATTATTATTATTATTTCAGATACTTATATAGCGCTGTCAATTTACGCAGCGCTTTACATTTACATTGTACATTCACATCAGTCCCTACCCTCAAGGAGCTTACAATCTAAGGTCCCTAACTCACATTCATATACTAGGGACAATTTAGACAGAAGCCAATTAACCTACCAGCTTGTCTTTGGAGTGTGGGAGGAAACCGGAGTACCCAGAGGAAACCCACACAGGCACAGGAAGAACATGCAAACTCCAGGCAGGTAGTGTTGTGGTTGGAATTTGCACCAGCAACCCTTTTTTACTGCTAGGTAAAAGTGCTACCCACTACACCACTGTGCCGCCTGCCATGTGTTCAGTTTTGACACCGGCCATTTGATGGTTTGACAGTTTGATTGAGGACACAAGCAAATGTGACAGTTAGCAATCCCCACATTCCAGGAATGTAACTATTTTCAGAAACTCTTAAATCGTGTTTAGTTCCGCTTTATAATTTACTACTGCTCAGGGGCTTTGGGCTTCAGCAAAATGGCAGCCTCCAGTACGAAGAATCAAGAGCAATGCTGGAGGTAATTTACAACACACACTAATTTTGGTAGCATAATTATAAACGTTGAATGCAGTGGTGGCCCGTCCATAAGGGCCGCAGGGGCACTGCCCCCCCGATCCATGTGCCTGGCCCCTAATCTACAGTACATGCAGGGCGCCAGACGCATGGATTCCAATGGATTTTTTTTTTTATAGAAGCCCATGATTAGAGTTGGAGGCTCTAATTGGCTTCAAAAAAGGGTGGGCTTGGGGCGCTATTGTCTTCCTGATTCTTCTCCTGGCCAATCAGGAAGCGGGTCCTGAGACACGATTGGCCAAGAGGAGAAGCGATCATATTGGCTGCCAAGGAGGAGATGCAGGGGAAGCCGCCGTGAAGCTGAGGAGGAGACGCTGAGTGAAGCTGCCGAGGAGGAACCGCTGCCCTTGACCCTAGGTGGGGGGGTGCACCGACCGCCACTGGTGGAATGTATGTTTCTTGTTAAGACCCCTTTCACACTGAACACCGCCCCACGTTAGCGGTATAGCGCGTCTCGTTTTAGCGGCGCTGTGCGGGCGGGAGCAGGGAACTTTTAACCCCAAAGAAGAGGTTAACAAGGGGTTGAAAGCGCCCAAAAAGTGCTGCTGCCGAAGTGCTTTGCAGGCGCTTAGTCAGCGCTGCCCATTAGTTTCAATGGCAGGGGCGGTTTAGGAGTACTGTATACATCGCTCCCACACTGCCCCAAATATGCTGCTTGCAGGACTTTTTTTCCCGTCCTGCAAGCACACCGCTCCAGTGTGAAAGCACTCGGGCTTTCACACTGGGGAGGCTTGAGAGGCGCTTTTCAGGCACTTTCAGGCATTATTTTTAATGCTAAAATGCCTGAAAAATGCCTCAGTGTTAAAGTAGCCTTCAGAACATTATTTATTATCAAATTACTTTGGGTTCTGTTTTAATATACAGTAATACCTTGGTTTGTGAGCATAATTCGTTCTAGGAGCATGCTTGTAATCCAAAGCACTCATTATTCATATAAAAATGATCAAAATATGAGAAAAAGCTCATACTAATACTGTACAGTAGTGTAGTAGGAATACTGTACTGTATCTCTGTGTAGAAAAAAAATGAATAATCACAGTTTTAATGTAAATAAAAAAAGAATTACACTCACAATGTTAAGGAGTAGGGTTGCCACCTGTTTGGGATTCACCTGGACAGTTCGGGTTTGGAATCATGTGTCCGGGTTTCAGACTGCCGGACACATTATTTAAGACCAGACTATGGCTTCCCAGCAAGGTTGCTGGCTGCAGTTGTCTAAGCCAAGAGTGTCTCTCTTTCACACTGCCCAAAGCCAGCACTGACAATTCCCCCATCCCCCCACACACACACAGACAGGAGAGGAGAGAGGGATCGATCTGCACTTCTTCCTCCTGCCCCTACCCCTCTGTGTCTGCCCACACTCCAGTTCCTGGCACTGTGCCTCAGAAAAGGAAATTGGGGGTGGCAAATTTGAAGTCCATCAGCCTCAGATACATCTGGATGAGAGGTGCTGACTGCCAAGGGATGAGTGAGCTCACCATCCATCCCTGTCTGTGACTGAAGTCTACCCCCTTCTCTCTCCTGAGTGAGTACACTAAGGTAAATCCGGGTTCTCAGAGCACCCCTTACATCAGAGTTCCCCTTTACATCAGAGGCCAGTGTTCCCCCTTACATCAGAGTCCTCTCCGTACATCAGAGTTCTCAGTGTCCCCCCTTAAATCAGGGTTCCCAGAGCATCCCTTATGTTAGAGTCCCCAGAGTTCTCCCTTACATCAGAGTTCTCAGTGTTCCTCCTTAAATCAGGATTCCCAGAGCATCCCTTATGTTAGAGTCCCCAGAGTTCTCCCTTATATCAGAGTCTGCAGAGTCCCTCCTTACAGTGAAAGGGAACTCTGCGAGTTCAGATGTAAAAGGGGAACTCTGTGGACTCTGACGTAAAGGGGGACTCTGCTAAAGTGTTCAGGTTTGACTTGAAGAAAAGGTGGCAACCCTATTAAGGAGTCTGGAGCTCATCCATGTAAAGCCGCTGTGTATATGTACAGTAAAGCCACTGGTGTACAGTATACAGCACTATATGTGGCCAGAAGTTCGGGGTGATGGTGGCTCCCAGAGCTTCCTGGAGAACTCGGGGACACTCGGGAACTGTTGACATCACTTCCGGGTGCTCTGAATGCACATTACACCCCCCCCACCCAGTTTGGAGTGTCTCCGAGTGTATCCAGGAAGCACTGGGAGCCACCATCGCCCCCGAACCTCTGGCCACATACAACACTGTACTGTATACTGTACACTAGCGGCTTTACTGTACATATACACAGCGACTTTACATGGATGAACACCAGAATCCTTAACACTGTCAGTGTAATTCTTTTGTTTTTACAGTAAAACTACTCTTCGTATATCAAGACAGCTTCTTTTATCAAGACAAAATTTTTAAAAAATTGTTGCTCGTCTTTCAATATGCTTGTATACGATGGTACTCGTAAACCAAGGTATTACTGTCTTACAAGACAATGGGTATTATATTGTGTTTATATGCACTAACATTCAAGAAAGTGTATTTCTTTCCTGAAAATTTGTGTTTTAACAATGGCTGTTCAAATATACTGTGAGATAAAAAAATTGCAACAACCACCATTTCATTCTCCAGGTCTCTGCTTTCAAACAATTTTTAGTGTTTGGGGGTCCTAAGCATAGGTGTGCACAGCCTATTAAATTAGGGTGTGCACCCAAAAGCCTAAACACATGTGGATGTGTGTGCATATATATATATATAATCTCCACTCACACACACTTTTATAAATAAATGTAAACATTTTTTAAAATGTATTAAAACATGGACGTGTCAGTAGAGCAGAGATTGCTGTCAGTAGGGCAGTGGACGGTGTCAGTAGTTTTTTATTTTTATTATTTTTTTTCACAATTTTATTTTTTTATTACTTTTTACAATTTTTTTTAGGAGCCCCGTTAGGAATCTTTGGTGAAATATCAGCAAGGACAATCTGCGCCGCAGGGGGTGATTAGGGAGTGCCCAGGCACATCCGGCACACCCCCTGTGCACTCCTATGGTTCTAAGTGATTTTCCAGCAAAAAAATAAAATAAAATTTTAACTATGTATGTGAGAAGAGTCAGAATTGGGGAGGGGGGGGGGTATTCAAATGATTAATGATTAAAGACACTGTAGGTGCCATCAGGGACCTTATCGTACCTATTATTCATCACAGCGTACATGTTTATTAAATTCTAGATGACACAACGCAGGGACAGGTATGAGCTCTTCTTATGGCCGATCCTTTTCTTTTGTTCGGGATTACTAGTCACTAATAATCACAATGAATCCCCCGCCGTGCACGTGTCCTCCCGCAGTCACCACTGGCACCCTATCACACGCTGCTATACTTGAACTCCGCCCCCAAGATGTTTACTATGGTTGCCGGGCAGCCTGATTCCACACTGCGCAGGCGCTGCCCATCTCCATGGTGATGTGTAACAAGCGGTGGTTGCCCGGTGTTGTGGAATAGAACGTGTGATCCCGGTGTTGTGCCTCTGTGTGTGTTGTGCTCAGCCCGTTGTGTGTGGTAGGTTCTGTTATACTCATAGATAGACATATATGTTATGTTACTCTGATTTCTGCACTCACTGTGTGCTGTGTGTATCATTCCATCCCTCTACAGGTGTGTATGGGACTGTGCAACATCTGTGTACCCAGGAGGAACTACAAGTCCCAGCACTGACAGGACGTATTCCGGTATCTCTAGAGACCTTTCCAAAAATATAACTTGGAGTATAACTGAAGGTAAAACTTTTTTTATTTGTTTTAGATTTGAGTCCGGAAGGGTTAGAACCTCTGCTGGGTTTTTATTGCTGTTCCTGTCTGATCTATCTAAGCCAGGATTCGTTCACATTGCGGCCTGCAGGCGGTAAAAACAAGACAGCTGAGCCCGAATCGCCCTCGCGGTACACATGCCGTGGCAATGATGCTGTTCTTTATGGTAACGGCACAAATGAAGCAGCAGGTCGCATTCAGTGAGCGTTACCCCCCCCCCCCCCACCGAACACAACCCATGCAAGTCTATAAGGGCTGCGCCATGACTGCCTCGCAAATCACAACTGTGGCACAGTGGTGAGGCATTTGCAGGGTTAAATCAGGCGATGAGCCGGAGACATATCACTGCTCCTCACTGCTTGTCAAACTCCTTTTGAAAAGCGATCCACTGCAGAGGTCATATATGTGAACAAGCCATGAGGCCAGCCATACACTGTACAATCTGATTGTACAATCTTCTTTAGATCTTTCACCAACTAGGTAGTACAAGAGCCTATCTGATTGCATACAAATTAAAAGTGTGGTTTAGGTTTATCCTCATATTATGTAGTTCTGGCAAATTGAAAGGAGAATACAATCAGATTAAATTGTTTATGGCAAGCTTAGGCAGGCCATAGACGGAGCAAATTTCTTTCCTGCAACTACGGGTTACGGGAAAGAAATGAGCACAATTCCCAGGCAGTGCTGACAGGGGGATCACTCATGCCGAGACATTTTATTCTCAGGAGAAGATAGTGATTAATGCTAGCAGCTACAGCAGCCGCTAGCGATGATTGCAAGTGAAATCCGACAGGCTGGTTGTACCCAAGTTGATTGATCAACTTGCTACATTCAGCCTGCCCATACATAGTTCAAATCTTGGCCAGTTCCTGCTGAACAGGCCGAGATTTGAACCGTCTATGGCTGGCTTAAGGATGACTGTAGACTATACAATCAGATTGTACAATCTTTTTGAGATCTACCATCAACTACCCTGTTTGTTAATGATGGCTGCAATATAAGCCCTACCCCCCAAATAAGCCCTACCCTGTTTCCCCGAAAATAAGTCCTACCCTGAAAATAAGACCTACAAGGACTTTAACTAGGACTTATTTGGGGTGTAGGGCTTATATTGCAGCCATCACTGACAATCACGCTAGGTCTTATTTTTGGGGAAACAGGGTATGTGGTACAAGGGCCTGTCTGCTTTGATACACATTGGATGTGTTATTTGGGGTTGTTCTCGCATTGCCCCCGGTTCACACCTATACAGTTTCCAGTGGTTGTGTTTGCTCAGACATAGCAGTGTATTTATTTGAATGGGCCGCTATACCTCCTGAAAACACAGGGAAAGGTCCCTGCACCTTTTTCCAAAAATGTGGCTGCAGGGAAAACGCATAGAGCAGTGCGTTTCCCAGTACCAGGATCCTTGCTGCATTTTCCAGTGCACAAGGGTGCCATGAGGAATAATGATACACCCACGCATCTTCCAAGCAGCAGTGCGTTTTTCTCTGCGGGTGTGGGAAGGCGCGCGAATACATCCCGCATCCCCCAGATGTGAACCTAGACTTACATCATTTTGGTAAATCTATGGACGGCTTCACACTGCCCTGTTGTGCTTTTGCTAAAGCGCAGCTAACCTGCAGTTTTTATGTGGGGTAGTTGTGCTTTCCCATAGAAGTCTATGAGGTCCTGCGGCTTTGGTGCAGTTTAAAAAAGCGCAACAAAAATCCTGCATGCTGCATCTTTGGTAAGCTTTCTGACCAAAACTGTGGGACATCATAGAAGTATATGGAAAAAACACAACAAACTTGCACAAAAAAAAACAGGTTAGCTGCACTTTGCCTAAAGTGCAGCAGGACAGCACTGGGGCGGTGTAAAGCTGCCCTAAGGCTAAGTTCACATCTATGCTTGTGTGACTGATGCAGTTTTGAGGCCCATTTTGCAGCAGGTTTTGCGTTTTTGATGCGTTTTTGGGATGTGTTAATGTTGCCAGAAGGAGGTGTCTGTTGTCATGCAGGAAACACACCAAAACCGCACCAAAACCCCAAGAACATGCGTTTTTTTATGCGATTCTATTGAAGTCTATGAAGCCTTTTGTTAATATAGTGTATATTTAATGGCAATTTCATTTTGGATAGGGTAGGAAAATTATAAAAACGCTGTCAGATCCCCTATCCCACTATTCCTCCTACAACTTTACCTAAAGTGTTCGTTACTCACCTTTAACCCCCTAACCATTCCCCTACTCCCACCCAATCTGTTGAACATTTCACAGACACGACCAACATAATAAGATAACCAGGTCCGAGGGTCCAAGGGGGTCAGCTCTGTACCACCAATAGCCGACGTCAAACCTGGTTGTCTGTATTTATCGGTTATTGTTATGTGTTGTCTTGTTATGTGGACATTTTCTATGTTCTGTTTGCACTGTGTCAAATAATGCAGAAATCTGAGACAACAGCCTTTGCTGTTACTTGATGTACTCCAATTTCCTCTTTTCTATTTACATATTAAAAAAATATATATAAAAAAAAACCCACTACCAGTTTATTTTAATCTTTGTCTCATTTGGGAGATTTCCTTTCACTTCCTGTCCTGTCGACTCAACATGAAGTGGGAGGATATTTTTCCAATCAAGTGTCTCTATTGGGAGATTTCCCCTCTATTCCTATTCTGGTGGCAACTCAAATTTTTGGATTTCTGCTTACTTTCATTTCTGGTGACACTGGTGATCAATACGGTTGGAGAGAGTGAATCTACATAACGGGGACACACACAGCAATAAAAACAGAGGTTCTAAAACCTTGCCACTGCATCCAAATCTAAAAAAATAGTTTTACCTTTAGTTTTACTTTGAGGAGTAGAGTGGGCATAGTAACAGAGGGTCTTTTTTCATCTTAGTTTGGCTCTAATAAATATATAGAGATGAGGTATAAACACAGATTATGAGCTCTGAAAGAGAAAAAAAGGTACCAGCTGAATTCTAGCTTGCAATGTTTAAGCTCCAAGTATTATAACAATCTCATAATTTTATAGTGATTTTCCAGTGGTTGAAAAATGATGGACAATTACTTTGGTTTATCTTTTTATATAACTTGGCCGTGTCTTTTTTGCTTCTTTTAAAAGGTGACATCCCTGTAAAGCAGCAATTCCAATGGGCGTGGCACTGACAAGAGCGGCTCAGTGGACTAGCGCTGGTTCTGGAACTGGCAAGCTGGAGATCACACCTCTGAATGAAGCTCTGCTAAACGACATCATAAAGTATGTGGAGCCTTTCAGTTCCAGGCATCCAGAAGAGGCGGAGTTTGTCTTCAGAGAGCCTCTGCAATGGAAAACCAACTTGGAGCTCTCCGCATTTGGATCTGGTTATGATATTAGGTGAGGCTAGACCTAGAAAAAAAAAAAAAAAACTAGCAATACTTGAAAAGCACTGTAACGAGTCTAAATTACTGGCATTTTTTCAGAGTTAGAATATCTATGACATTTAGTTCAGCTTTAAGTGAAACTGCAGTCTTTTTAAATGTTTTCTACATATTTATGGAAAAGTGATCAGCTCAAAGAGATCCTGTGCTTTGTTCATGTAGTACAAAGTAACAGGTTCACTTAATTGCCTGCCCACCAGGGTATGGGAGAGCATACAATATGTCTGTCCTTCCTCCCATGGCTGGGTGCCTAAGCAGCCAACCACTAAGCTATTTAATGTGCAGACAGTTAGAAAGTCCTTATCCCTACAAAAGCTTTTACCATACATCTTTTCTCTGTGGCTGGCAAACAGATGGCCAGAGAAGTAAGGGAAAGGAGGGTATAAACAGAGGGAGAAATTAAAGTGGAACCACAGGTGAATAAAAATGACATGATGTAGAACCGGTATTCTTAACCAGAGATCTGTGGAAGGTTTCTTCTGAGGGTACAAAGGATTCCTTAAGCTGTGGCCAAGAGGTGGGGTGGTGACATCACACACCTCGTATAATCAGAGAATGCTTTTCATTTAGTGAGAAAATGCAAAGCGTTCTCTGAATGGCGTCTCTGTCCAGCGGCCGACCTCCTGTGTTCACATTGCAACAGGGCAGATGCTCAGCACAGGATCAGGAAGCTAGTGGAGATCACTGGAGTTTCGGCTCTTACTACAATTATTTTAAGCTTCTAGAGCAGGGGTATCAAACTGGTGGCCCTCTAGCTGTTGCAAAACTACAAGTCCCATCAGCCTCTGCCTGTGGGAGTCAACTGTCTGCCTAGCAAAGCTTCATGGGACTTGTAGTTTCACAACAGCTGGAGGGCCGCCTGTTTGAGACCCCTGTTCTAGAGAGATCCTGCAGGTATGGTATATGCATAGTTACATTGGTCCAAGCTTGACCACTGTAACTTTGTAAAAATTCCACACCTGGAATACTTATTTAACCCCTAAAACACAGAGCCCTGAGTGGATGAAAACCCTCACATATACCCAGTGAAGTGAACAGCCTCAGATGATAAACATGGATGAAACAAATCCTCCTATATAAGTTTTACATGTACTGTATATCTGCTGTCTTCAGCTTTCTATGTTCTTAGAGAGTGAACATTGTGTTTTCAATTTTTTCTTTCTGTTCCAGCACTGGGAGTGGAGTCTAGGCATACACTGTGTAACAGCTGTTTGGGGGGAAGAAAGAAACATGCAGAGCTGTGCTGTGAATTTCTATTATTATTATTATTATATAGGATTTATATAGCGCCATCAGTTTGCGCAGCTCTTAACAAAATGAAGACAGACATCACAATTACAATTTGGTACAAGAGGAATCAGAGGGTCCTGCTCGTTAGCGCTTACAATCTAAGATGGAGGGTCAATCGATACAAAAGGTAGTAGCTGTGGGGGATGAGTTGATGGAGAAAGAAAACAGTGTATTAGAAGCAGGATAGGCGTCTTTAAAGAGCAGGGTTTTCAGGGATCATCTAAAGATGGATAGATTAGGGGACAGTCGGACAGATTGGGGTAGGTTGTTCCAAAGGATGGGAGAAGCTCTGGAGAAATTCTGGAGGCGAGCATGGTATACATTAGAGGTGTGCATCTTCACTGGTCTCACGATTAGATTCAATTACTATTATCTGGTCAACGATTCAATACGGTTCGATTCCGCGATGCATCACAATTACTGACGATGGCTTACATAAAAAAAAATTTGAGCATTTAGAAGAACTCCATTTTTTAAATTCTATCTGCTTTAAAAAAAGGACACTCCCTGCATATAGCAGGACAAGGACATGGAAGAGTCCAGGATATGAGGGAGGGTTAGGAACCGAAGGATGAAAGAATCCATGAATAAGAAAGGAAGGATGGAAGAGTCTGAGGATGGAGGAATCCATGCATAGAGAATGGAAGGACCAGAGGAGTCTGGAGATAGGAACTGAAGGATGGAAAAGGATGGGGATGGAGGAATCCATGGATAGAGTATGGAAGGCCAGAGGAGTCTGGAGATAGGAACTGAAGGATGGAAGAGTATGGGGATGGAGATGGAAGAATCCATGGATAGGAACAGAAGGATGGAAGAGTCTGGGGATGAAGAGGGAGGAATCCATGGATAGGAACAGAAGAATGGAAGAGTTCAAAGATAAAAATGGTGGTGGTGAGGGGGGGACTGAAGGATGGAAGAATCAAAGGGAGGGTGTTAAGATGGTCATTATGGAGTCATGCAGGTGAGGAATATCAGAGGTCGAGGATCCCCTGTGCTGTGTACATGGCAGGATTGGGGATGTTATGGTCTCCTCCTGGAGTCCAGGGTTGGGAACGTCAGTTCTTTCTGTATAAACATATTTTATTATAGTGGAGTTCCATCCAAAAGTGAAACTTCCTCTTTAAGGAGTCCTGACCCCCTTACATGCCCCAACTGGCATGTCATTTTTTTTTGGGTGGGAGGGAGTGGGTACCTAGTTTTGACAGGTACCCAGCTCCCACTTCCGGTGGGGCTGCCTAGGCGGCCCCTCCCTCCCCGCAATCTTCTGGGACACGTCACAGGTGCCAGAAGATTGCCCAGCCATTCAGGACAGCACAGTGAGACAATCACACCCGGCTGTGAAGCTGCGAGCTGTCATAGCCGGATGCCCACAGTAGTATTGCCAGCGCAGTGGGCAGGCGGGGAGAGAATGGAGGGTTTGGGTGGCCACGTGGCTGGACCGTGGGATAGGTGAGTGTCTTTTTTTTGAAAGTCAGCAGCTACACTTTTTGTAGCTGCTGACTTTTAATAAACAAAATAATCGGCTGGAACTCTACTTTGAATTAAAAATAATCTCACTCACTAATCCGATGCACTACAGGGTACAGGCATTCACACTCACTGCTGCTGGGAGGTCAGGAGGGATTAGAATCCACAGCTGACAAACAGCCCTGTGAAGTTCCCTGTACTGTCTCTGTGCTGACAGTTCCCCTGGGCTTTCCTGTTTGCAAAAAATGTGGAGACCATCAACTCACTATTAAATATCACTACACTCTGTAGTAATTACATACCTGTGTAGTGTCCTTACTACTGCAGACTCACCTATAGTTGGTGCGGTCTCCGTGCCTGATTAAGGCACTATAACAAAAATAATAGAGGGGAGGACAGAAATCCCCTGAAAAGGAGTCACGGGTGGACCAAGCTACTTTTTAAAGGACCCCAGGGGGGCCACACAGCATAAGCAAAAAATGTGAAGACCATCAACTCACTATTAAATATCACTACACTCAGTAGTAATTACATACCCGTGTAGTGTGCTTACTACTGCAGAGTCACCTATAGTCCTTTATAAAGCAGTTTGGTCTCCCTGTGACTCCTTTTCAAGGGATTCCTGTCCTCCCCAGTATTAGCTTTCCTGTTTGCACCTTCCAGCACACTAGGAGTTAACACAGTGGAATGTGCAAACGGGGAAGCCGGGGAACTGTCAGCATGGAGCGTGTACGAGGTGTAAGTAGAGTACAAACTCATATGTACTGTACTTACTGCTGTTAAAATAACTGTGTTTTAATAAATCCCATGTTACAATCCATTAAGTGCCCCACTGTATGTGCTTTTTAGAAAATATGGAGCTACATACCGCATTTCTCTGTATGTGTACACGCCGCTCATGTGACTGCCCAGCCCGCGTCTCTCCTCTCTCCTCTCACGGCTCTCCTGACGTCAGCGGGGAATTCTCAGCCCCGCCCGCTGACTGTATCTATCAGATCAGAAGAGAGGTGGGCAGGGTTGAGAATTCCCTGCTGATGTCAGGAGAGATGTGAGAGGAGAGAGGCGGGCTGAGCAGTCACATGAGTGGCGTGTACACACACTGAGAAATGCAGTATGAAGCTCCATATTTTTTAAAAACACATACAGTGGGGCACCTAATGGATTGTAACACGGGATTTATTAAAACACAGTTAATTTAACAACTATACGCTCAGAGCATTCTCCCTGGAGGGGCGGGGCAAGTCGGGATGACGTCACCCGCCAATCGATTTTTCCGGTCGTATGTATTGATGCCGCATCTGAGACACCCGAATCGCGATGCAACGATGCTGCGATAAATTTCAGCACCCCTAGTATAAATAGATTAGCAGGGAGCTTGTGGATAGACAAGCTCTCTGCTAATCTATTTATATTACCCTTCCCGACACAAATTTTCAGCTG
This sequence comes from Aquarana catesbeiana, assembly GCF_042186555.1. Lineage (NCBI taxonomy): Eukaryota > Metazoa > Chordata > Amphibia > Anura > Ranidae > Aquarana > Aquarana catesbeiana. Next base: position 64,377,285 of record NC_133328.1, on the reverse strand, counting down.
CTTTTATCTCTCATCTCGGAGAGCTTGTCAGAAGTTACCATGCTGATAACAGAAGAGCGGAGCAGCAAAAAGACACAGAACTCTTTGGAGAGAGATAAGTAAACACTACAGATATATGTGCCTAGGTCAAATTTAGTGAATCGGGTTTACATCCACTTTAGGGCTTATTTCATACAGGCGTGCTATAGCGATTCACAGGTGTTTCATACATCCCTGGTCAGGCAGTCAAATTCATGAATAAAGGAAAGCAGAGCGCACAGGCTGCTAGTGCAGCACCTTTTTATTAAATTAAATTAAGAATAAAATCAATGCACTTACAAAAGTGTATTTTGACAATCCACTTTTGTAAGTGCATTGATTTTATTCTTATTTTGATTTAATAAAAAGGTGCTGCATTAAGAGCCTGTGCACTCTGCTTTCCTTTATGTTTCTACAGCCCTTAGTGTCCTGCTGATTCAAGGAGCTGCAAGGAGGTGTGCACACAAGAGTCTTAACCCTTTTATGGCGGACTAATTTCTTGGTCTGTTTACCTCGGTTCTGAGTACATTTGGACTGTAGCGCAAGTACTGTAGTTCTCTTTTGCATTAGTCTAATTCCTGCCAAGTGAGACGCATCGGCAGCACAGACACAGTCACTGCTCCCTATTTGACAGTTGTGGAAGTGCGATTGCGTGGCCCTGAACATAGACAGTGTGCGTTTGGGCTGTGTAGCAGCACCCATATGACTGTCAAATTGGGAACAGCTCTGTCCATGCAGTTGCTGCGTCCTAATTGACATGAATGGGACTGCCTGCAGAGGGAATTCCCCATGCAGGCATACATGACCCTTGCATGGGCATACGCTATCGTATGCCCATATGAAAAAGGCCTAACACCTAACCTAGCCCCATAATTACATCCCAACTCCAGCATCAACTAAAGTTTAAATTAGGTTCTCCAAGTGTTATTAAAATAGAAAAAAGCAGCTCGAACTGCAATACTCACCTTCTTTCTGGCGCTGCCCAGTGCAAACTTCACTGCTGGACCTCTTCTAGTTTTAAATGAAGCCCAACGTCATTCATCTTATTTCCTTTGAGCCCAGTACACCAAGGACCTGCCATCTCGCAGTGTGTTATCAAGCCAACCTGGGTTCATAAGAGAATGCTGCAGAGAATGTTGCTCGTGTCAGGACTGACTGCTGGAGAAGACAGAAGGTGAAGAGGGCCCCATGTACCATGTGGCCAACAAGAAGACAGCTGAAGCAGTTTTGTCTACTAAATATTAAAAAAAATAATGGCGGCGGGGGGGGGTCAAAGGATTGAACTTTGACAATGAAACTGACAATTGCTGCTATTCTGCAGCACCGTCCTAACCCAAGAAAAAAAGGGCTTTGTCTGATTGTACCAGACTAAATGTTTATGTTAGTTTCAAGACTTTTTTAGTGGTAGTTGTACTGTTATACTATAGTTTTTATTTAAACAAATCAAATGAGCATACGCTGTAACAGGGCATTCTATACAAACCACTATTCAGAAACTCCTTTTAACTGAACTGCCAAAACCGTAGCAGCACATTTGCAAATGCGTTTTTTATTTATTCTAAATGCATTTACATGATTGAAATCCAGGTTGTATGTTGTTTAAATTCCTTCTTTATGTCATGCCATCCAGACTGTGTTCTGTGTATCCAGACTAAAAACCCATCACCTTGTCAATGAAGGAAGGAGAGAGGGTATGATTGGGTAATTTGAGGCCAGTAAATAAGGGTTTTAGCTTCTTACATGTGTTACTACAAATCAGGGTAATAGACGTTATCTGCTCAGCGCAGATTCTAAGATCTATATATATATATATATATATATATATATATAAAACACAGCACTGATCTCAGCTTGGCTCTCATTTTATTTTTCTAGTGTCACGGAAGTGAAGTCTGAGGATAAAGACAAAAATGGGATCCCCCTGCTACACTTGTCTTCATCTACTGTGAAAATCCGAAACTTCAAACAGCTGTCACGTTTTTTGCAGCTTGCTCGGGAAAAAAAGTTAAAAGAAGCACAAGCTTGCCTTGAAGGTCAGCAATAAGTGGTTCTGGAAGCATTAAAACCAACTAGACTTATGACAGAATTTCAGTATTTAGTCTTAAAAGATTATAATTGTGCAGCTTATCTATGAAAAGTCTTTATTTACCTCTTTTATTTATCCTGAAACTTTAACTTGAGTGTCATGGGTCAGAGTTCACCTAATGTCTGACAGTTGCTGCCCTGTCAATTCCCTGACCCCACCAGATGTCTCCCTGCTCTTGAATGTGCATAACAGCATAAAATAACAACTCATAATAAAAATATGAATTGTTTGGTATAGTTAAAAACTGAAAGCATCCCTATGTGTGGTCCTCCAAAACAACCAAGCTGTAAAACTTTATCAATAAGCAGCAGTGGGGCTTTTATCCTACAAGGCCTAAGTCTGTCCATGTTGATGTAGCAGTGCTCTCAGTAAGTCAATGTAGTGACATGAGGAATCTGTATTATCACTTTGTACCTCCAATGCTCAAAGGAATGTCATTATACTGACAAGGGGAATCTATATTATCACATTGTATTTTCAGTTTCCTCATTATTGTTATTATACTGACATGTGAAAAGATGTTTTATCACGTGGTACCTTCATTGTCTGCTGCGAGTAAAAACTGCATCAAATTGGAAGATGGCTAGAAGGGTGTAGGACAAGTAGGCAATCACTCTATAATTCCTGAAATTTTGATTGACATAGTTTTGTCCATTAGTATAAAGACATACACTCTGACATACCTCCACTGTGGTGGCCCTCAGAGAAAGTATAAAATCAAATGATGAGGGGGGCTAGTCTAACAACCTCCTTCCAGTCCTTTTTTTTTTTTTTTTATCCCAGTTGCTTTTTTAATGTACTGACACTTCTGCCTGGTACTGCTCTAGCCTAAAGTCATCCCTGCTAGGAACTCACTGAGAACTGTGCTTGATAGCCCTGCCATTGGCACATAACATACTTGTCATAGCAAGTAGCTAAACCAAAATGGTAAAAACGTGATAGGGGAGAACATTCAGTCACGTAGAATGTCTAGCGGTTTTGTACATATTTTCTATTTTAGGTCAGGTAAATATGAAATATGTTGTATTCTGCTCTTCACAGTTTCTTCTCTCTACCCGTTGCAAATATTTGTTGACAGAGCTCAGTAGCTCAAGATTAAAATTTACTGGCACAAGTAAACAACTTTCCCATCCTCTCACTCTGTATGTCTTTCTCTAAGATATCAGTGCCTGCTGTGTGTTAGAAAACCCATAGTGATTTATTTCTAAAACGAAGATTATATATATATATATATATATATATATATATATATATATATATATATATATATATATATATACAGTATATATATACATATATACTGTACACACACACTATATATATATATATATATATATATATATATATATATACACATATATATACAGTATATTTATACAGAGAAGAATAAAAACATATATAATCATTTGTTTCTGTAAAGTAATGTAATGTAGAGCAAACTATTGCTTTCCCCTTACAGGGCAAAAGACTGGTTTTGCTTTAAAGGAGTTGTAAATGCAGAAGGTTTTTTACCATAATGCATTATATGCAATAAGATAAAAAAACCTTCTGTGTGTAGCAGCCACCCCAGCACCCCCTAATTACTTACCTGAGCCCCATCTCTCTTCAGCGATGTCCAAAAATGTCTAAGCCGTTCGGGACACTCCTCCTGATTGGCTAACACACAGCAGCGGTGCCATGTCTCCAGCGGCTGTCAATCATAGTCAGTCAGCCAATCAGGGAAGAGAGGGGACAGGGCCGGGTCGGGGCTCCATGTCTAAATGGACACATGGAGCTGTGATTCGGCTCCAGTGCCTCCCACAGGAAGCTGCTCACTGTGGGGGCACTCGATAGGATGGAGGGGGCAGGAGCAGCAAAGAGGGACCCGAGAAGAGGAGGATCGGGGCTACTCTGTACAAAACCAACTGCACAGAGGAGGTAAGTATAACATGTTTGTTATTTTAGAAAAAAAAAACGAGCCTTTACAATCACTTTAAAGCAGAGTTCCGCTTGGGAAAAAAAAAATTAAAAGTCAGCAGCTACAAATACTGCAGCTGCTGACTTTTAATATAAGAACACTTACCTGTCCAGGGAGCCAGCGATGTAAGCACCCGAAGCCAATCCGTCCCTCGGCTCCGGGTGCAGGCACCGGCATGTTTACTAAGGGAAACAGGAAGTGAAGCCTTGCAGGTTCACAGACCGTTTCCTACCGCGCATGCGTGAGTCGCGCTGCTCTTTCTGAATGGTCCCTGCTGTCTTCAGGGACCTGTGTGTTTCCCAGAAGGCAGGGGGGGGTAGGAGGAGGGGAAAGACATTGCATCGTTCGCTGCACAGATTGCGGTGATCTTTCCCGGAAGTGGGAGCAGATACCTGGATTTAACAGTTATCCGCTCCCCCCTTCCCCCTGAAAGGTGCCAAATGTGGCACTGGAGGGGGGGGGGGATCCGATCCGCGGACGCTCCATTTATGGGTGGAACCCTGCTTTAAGTGCCCCCTGCTCCCCAGCAGCATATACCTTTGACTTCCTGTGCTCCGGGGGATGAGGTATTAAAACAAACATTTTGCTTATTTTGCTTTACTCTGCATAGGTAAAGCATAGTTTTACTTTTAAGAAAATCTATTAAAAATAAATAGATCCAAAGGCAATATAGTTTCCCTTTAATATTCCTCTTTGTATCTCCAGCTAATAGAGACCCTATAGTGAAAATCCTTGGTGCTGGATTCGCTACAGTGGAAGGTGAGGAGGACCTGTCTATGCTGCGATTGTTGGATAAAATGCGTCAGAACGAGGATGAAGAGGCTAAACTTAAGATGAATATTTTCCTGCTGCTCCAGCAACTTGATATGCAGCTGCTTAACAGCTCTTTAAAACACATTTCACAGTAAGTACATTTACAAACTACGATCTTTCCAGTCTATCAGTTCAACCCTTTCCCCTTTTAATGAGCAGCAACATCTGCTTTTTATGTGTTAGGAAAATATAATGACGGGAAGGTGAAAGATATGAAAATCATTACATTTATTGATTTAAAAACATAGAAGCAGGCAGACCTAATTGAAGTGGAACAAAAAGTTGTTTTCCAACTCTTCTGCGGGATGCAAACTGTGTACATGTGTTTTATATTTCTGGTTAAGATATAAAATATTTTAGTTGACGTCCAGTCAATTGCCAGTTGCTAAAAAAAGACTCTATTTCCAGTTGTTAAATCAACACCCACCAAATGTATCTACTAAGTGTGTGCCACACAAGGCCTAAGGCAGCAGTTTCACTTATTGGGACATCTTGTGGTTAGTGGTTTTGTAACAGAACATTTGAACATCTTTGAATCCTGGTAGTTATCAGTGTCTAAAGATCGTAAGTTCTACACCATTCCCACATTGGTTTGGCTAGAGCGCCAGTCAAAGGAGCTCAACTCAACTGCGAGCCAAGGACGGGATATCACTTTCCACTGCCAGGAAAGACCTCCTGTCTTCAGCACTTTAGACTTATACCCACTTCATCACATACTAACATTTTTACTTTTGCTATTTGATATGGAATGTTGCTACATATAAATGTGTGTGTTTTTTGTGATATTTTTATTTCTGTAATGAGATTTTAGAAATTTGTGGAATTCCTAGTATGCTATACGGTATGTACTTTGTTGCATAGAACGTTTGAGTTTCTTAGCATTGTGTAGAAAGAAGGAGACAATAGGCTTCAATAATTTCAGGACTGTACTGAGCGAACTGTGGGCAGGGTACCCTGGTAACATTCTCCTGGATCACACCTTTAGTCCTGTGTTATTGACGAGGGAAGCACTAGTGGCAATTGGGAGTGGGAGAGCTGGTGCCAGTGGCTCAGAAAATGTGAAGGTGGTTGCAGAGAGCTTCAAGCTCATGATGATTCTAGTAGAAAAAGCCAGATGCTTTTCTGATCCCAATCATCACCAAAGAGCCACACGTAATGTTCAGTATATGTAATGCTTAAGAGGACTGTCAGAAACTGGAGACCTAATAGAGGGAATGAAGATCAGAGAATGTGGACATGCCACATTTTTGGTTGGGGATATTCTGCAGAAGACAGTATGAAACTGGGAACGTTACATAAGGTTAGTAGAGATCACTGCTATTACCCTAATCGGTCTTCCCACTACAGACTGCTGAGATCCAGAGGCTGCACATCATATACCAAAGGGCTGGGCACCAGAGCCCTACTGGATCCAATTGTGTTAAAAAAAGCATGTAATCAGATAAATACAGATGGTGCCTTTATTGAGCTCCTATGGCTGTTCTGCTGATTTGCTGGCTTCAATGCTGGAATTAACTGACCTAAAACAAGTATGCAGATCAAGAAAACTGTATAGAGGAAGTCATTATCTGCATGCACATGCTAGGTTAGTAACGCAAGAGGGTCAGAATGACAATCAGGTAACTAGCATTTTCAAAAGACAAATTTGTCAATGTCAGCTTTCATATTTTTTGTGTGATAGGCTTCCTTTCTTTCACAAAAGTTTTACTGGGTTTTTCAGAGATAAATGCTATGATAAACACAGTAATAAAGCTTAAAATAAAATAATACACAAATTGCGTAGTAGGAAAAGGTAGTACAAACGAGACATAGTATAGCATACAACTTACATAATCAAGAGAAAACAGTAGAGAACTGCCATCAGCTGGCTGCATATTGCACGCGGGTCTACTCACAAGATTGAGGAAGGACTGACTAAAAGGGCAAGGTCCCAGGGTCGCCCATTAAAAGCCAGATCATGCGGAAAGGAGCACAAATCACTACCTAGTATTGGAGATTCATTGTAGCAGAGCACTAAATACCTGTCCCTGAGGTGAGTCGTATGGATTGCAGTGTTGTGGGACAATAAGGCATCAGGCTCAACAGCAGTGTGGAAAAAAAGAGGAAACAATGGAAAGGAAGGGAAAGATAGGGAGTGAGTGCAGGGGAGGAAGCAAACAAAGGAGTGCATAGGGGAGATAAGGGGTAGGGAGATGGGGCATGTCCATAATGGTTGGACTTTGGGACATTGCAACCAGATATGAAATAATGTACCAGGGACACCATAGCCCTGTAAGCTGCTGCTGCTGACCATATTTAGGTCCATTCTGAAGTTTCTAATGACTCTAATGATTCCCCCAAGTCTTGTTACCAGTTAAGCAACCAGGGCTGCATACAAGTGAGATATTAGGCCTGCGGAGTGTGGATTATTCTCACACCTACTCTAGAATGGTTTTGGGAGAACGGGACAGGTTGTGGTGTTTTTGAGAAGTACACGGACAAAGTAAAAGACCTGAAGCAAAAAAAAAAGATTTGGAGTGGGGGCGTTGCCAATGTTCCTGAAGAAAGGAAAGCGATTTAACTCCATCTGATATTAAGAGTTCATGCACATATTTCACACCTTTGGTCGACCACCAGGTAAAGACTAAAGGGTTGTCAAATGCTGGGAGAAACATAGAATTATGGAGAACACCCAAAAGAGGGAGATGAGATCAACAAGCCTCATGCTTAACTGAGTCCTATTGTTTCAGGGAATTTTGTAAGGTAGAATCATCGATAGGAGGGCACAGGTTTGGGGTAAGCCAAATTAAATTATAAATTGGGTTTGAAGAGCAGTGTGTAATCTTAACCCCTTGGCGCCAGTTGCACGCAAATATGCGGCCCCCTTGGTGTCTGGTCCTTGGTACTGAGGGGCCTCAATTTTGTGTGAATTGCTAAAGGGCCTGGAGGCGCCAGCATGAAGAGGTTAAGGTATTTCCAAACCAGTAATTCAGAAATGGGGGTGTGGCCTGGTGGAGCTCTAGGCTGAGACCGCCATTCACTATCATACAGCAGGCTTTGACCTATTGTGCGGCTCCCGGAACACCTTGTCAGTCTCTACTATTGCCTGGAGCATAGACAAGCTCCCTTCCTGGCCAGCACACACAGCGGTGGGCACAGGACTTCATTCCCATACAGCCTGAGCGGCTCACAGACATATCCCTGGCTGCCATGAAGTATCACTAAGTTTGCATTTTGAGCTGCTTAGTAGTCCTTACATAGGTCGGAGACGCTAAGACCACCATGCATTTTCTCTGCAGTATAATAAATGGGCTGTGAGACACGGCTTATGGGTGTCTCAGATACATTTTTAACAGTTTTCGTTGCTCTATTCTAAAGATATATGCTGGGACAGGAATGGGGAAAAAGCATTTTGGGGAGATACAACATCGTAATTGCACAAGCCAGTGTAAAGGCCAGGTAGACAAGAGTTGTGAAAATTCATGGAATAGGGCTAGGTAGTTTGGTGCATACATGTCGTCATGAGAGTATAAGATCCCTAAGTACGGTAATGTGGAAAGCCAAGTAAAGTGGTAGTTTTTCCTTTATCTGGGAACGGATACAAGAGTTCAAAGTGGTATTCAACGCTTTAGATTTTTCCTCACTGACAGTCAATCCTGAAATTATTGAAAAGTCTGTCAGGGTGCTAAAAAGAGTTGGCAAGCATATGTGCGGAGAGGAGATATTCAGGATGATATCATCTGCAAATTACATGATTTTATGGTGTGTGGCTGCAAATTTGTGTCTGCGAATAGATGGGTTCACTCAAATGGCAGTTGGAAGCGCTGAAAAAATTGCTTTGCTTTGGCTACCAAGAAAGAGGAAGGTACGATATTAAGGTGGGATAAATGCCTTTGGAACTTGCAAAGTGTATCAACTGGATCAACTGGTTAGTCTATTGTGGACTGTGCGAAGAAAGAACGAAAATGCTCAATCGTTTAACAAGCATTGTGCTAATTTTATTACTTTGTGCAGAGAATTTTTGTTTTGTCCACCACAGTTGTTTCTCTGCTGTATCATTTAAACATTTTTATTTTTCATGAGTTAAAAGTAAGTTCAGTTCTGTTCTGGCTTTGTCAAGGAGTGTGCAGGTGCTTGTAGTAGGACTAAGTTTATGCTGTTTTTAGAGCGCAATCTAATTCTAATTCCAATTCCGCTTTCTCTTGAATTCATTGAAGGACCAAGAGGGATAGCGAAGCTTCAGTTGCAGGGAATGGCAGCAAATTACCATTGGGTCATGGTCCAACCATGATACAGATAAGATCAAAGTAGGGACCCGGATATTAAAAAAATGAAGAAAGAGCTGCGCTAAACCAAATAAAATAATAAATGCAATGAAGTGACCAAAGCAGCTGACACACAAACAAACCAAGTCCACTAATTATACAAAAAAAAGTGCAGCGCTAGGAGTATCCAGTATACACTAGACACATATGTGAAAAACAAATAAAATAATTATTGAACATATACATATAACACCATCAAATGTGAAAAGCCAGGCAAAAGCCCTGCTTTAATTGGAGTGTCCAAATAAAAAACCAGGACAGCAAATGGTGAAAGTCCATAACATGTGAGGTAAAGAAAGGTGTCTTCTCCAAACGGAGGTTAACAGTAGACGCTGGGAGGCGTGTGTGCACTCAAATGGGAAGGCGACAGCAGATACCACAGCACATAGATCTCCAATGAGTATAAATGGATACCCTTACCGGATCCGGAGGATGCACATACTGTATAGCAGTGCGTTAAATAGGCATAAGGGGATGATCCCCCGTGATATCCAGCCGGAAGGTATCCCACAGGCCACGGTCACCGAAAGGAAGCGATGATCACAAGTGGAAGTCGAACAGCTCCTGCATACGTCCTCCAATTCCGGACCGGGAAAATCCAAAGACACTTGTCTTGCATACACACGGTCGCACAAATGTTGTTGGAAATGCCGAACGTCAAGAACGCGGTGACGTACAACACGTACAACAAGCCGAGAAAAATCAAGTACAATAGCCAATGCAGCTCTGCTGCTTGATTCTGAGCATGCGTGGAATTTTGTGCGTTGGAATCTTGGCCTCTTGGCCCTTCCTCCTGGATTTTTTTCAAATCATGTAATTGAGGTCCACAAAGCACCAGATTATTGCCATCTTTTGTGATAATGAGTATATAAAGGTGAACCTCATTCTCTGCCATTCTGCAGCATCATGCTGCTGATTTATGATTTACTTCTTTTGGGGCTGTAGAAAAGGCTTGCCAGTGTGCAGTATGGATTAAGACAGTGCAAGTTGGTGTAGCACCAATATATTTTAGTTATCTGGGCAATCATTGTCTCAATATATTTTAGTTATCTGGGTAATCATTGTCTGTCGCCTTTTCTTTCAGAGAAGTAAAAGTTACTCCTGCTACAGTGAAGAACGAGATTGAATTAATTCAACGTTTCTGCAAAAATGAGGAAAGATCTGTGCTGAAATCAATAGAGTACACATCAGGTTCGTAATAAGTATTTTATTTAGCTTTATAAAACTATTTAGCATACAAAGTTGATTTGTTTTAACCACTTCAGCCCCAGAAGGATTTACCCTCTTGCTGACCAGAGCACTTTTTACAATTTGGCACTGCGTCGCTTTAACTGCTAATTGCGCGGTCATGCAATGCTGTACCCAAACGAAATTTGCGTCCTTTTCTTCCCACAAATAGAGCTTTCTTTTGATGGTATTTGATCACCTCTGCGGTTTTTATTGTTTGCGCTATAAACGGAAAAAGACTGAAAATTTTGAAAAAAAATGATATTTTCTACTTTTTGTTATAAAAAAAATCCAATAAACTCAATTTTAGTCATACATTTAGGCCAAAATGTATTCGGCCACATGTCTTTGGTGAAAAAAATGTCAATAAGCGTATATTTATTGGTTTGCGCAAAAATAGCGTCTACAAACTAGGGTACATTTTCTGGAATTTACACAGCTTTTAGTTTATGACGGCCTATGTAATTTCTTGAGGCGCTAAAATGGCAGGGCAGTACAAAACCCCCCCAAATAACCCCATTTTGGAAAGTAGACACCCCAAGCAAATTGCTGAGAGGCATGTTGAGCCCATTGAATATTAATTTTTTTTGTCCCAAGTGATTGAATAATGACAAAAAAAAAAAAAAATTACAAAAAGTTGAAACTAAATGATATATTGCTCACACAGGCCATGGGCATATGTGGAATTGCATTCTGTTGCTTCTCCTAAGTACGGGGATACCACATGTGTGAGACTTTTTGGGAGCCTAGCCGCGGACGGGGCCCCGAAAACCAATCACCGCCTTCAGGATTTCTAAGGGCGTAAATTTTTGATTTCACTCCTCACTACCTATCACAGTTTTGAAGGCCATAAAATGCCCATATGGCACAAACCCCCCCAAATGACCCCATTTTGGAAAGTAGACTCCCCAAGCTATTTGCTGAGAGGCATGTTGAGTCCATGGAATATTTTATATTTTGACACAAGTTGCGGGAAAGTGACAATTTTTTTTTTTTTTTTTTGCACAAAGTTGTCACTAAATGATATATTGCTCACACAGGCCATGGGCATATGTGGAATTGCACCCCAAAATACATTTAGCTGCTTCTCCTGAGTATGGGGATACCACATGTGTGAGACTTTTTGGGAGCCTAACCACGTACGGGGCCCCCGAAAATCAATCACCGCCTTCAGGATTTCTAAGGGCGTAAATGTTTGATTTCACTCCTCACTACCTATCATAGTTTTGAAGGCCATAAAATGCCAAGATGGCACAAAACCCCCCCAAATGACCCCATTTTGGAAAGTAGACACCCCAAGCTATTTGCTGAGAGGCATGGTGAGTATTTTGCAGCTCTCATTTGTTTTTGAAAATGAAGAAAGACAAGAATTTTTTTTTTTTTCTTTTTTCAATTTTCAAAACTTTGTGACAAAAAGTGAGGTCTGCAAAATACTCACTATACCTCTCAGCAAATAGCTTGGGGTGTCTACTTTCCACAATAGGGTCATTTGGGGGGGTTTTGTGCCACCTGGGCATTCCATGACCTCTGAAACTGTGATAGGCAGTCAAGAGTGAAATCAAAAATTTACGCCCTTAGAAAGCCTGAAGGCGGTGCTTGGTTTTCCGGGTCCCGTACGCGGCTAGGCTCCCAAAAAGTCTCACACATGTGGTATCCCCGTACTCAGGAGAATCAACAGAATGTATTTTGGGGTGTAATTTCACATATTCCCATGGCATGTTTGAGCAATATATCATTTAGTGACAACTTTGTGCAAAAAAAAATTTTGTCTTTTTCCCGCAACTTGTGTCACAATATAAAATATTCCATGGACTCGACATGCCTCTCAGCAAATAGCTTGGGGTGTCTACTTTCCAAAATGGGGTCATTTGGGGGGGTTTTGAACTGTCCTGGCATTTTATGCACAACATTTAGAAGCTTATGTCACACATCACCCACTCTTCTAACCACTTGAAGACAAAGCCCTTTCTGACATGTTTTGTTTACATGAAAAAATTTTTTTTTTTTGCAAGAAAATTACTTTGAACCCCCAAACATTATATATGTTTTTTAAAGCAAATGCCCTACAGATTAAAATGGTGGGTGTTTCATTTTTTTTTTCACACAGTATTTGCACAGCGATGTTTCAAATGCATTTTTTGGGGAAAAAAACACACTTTTTAAAATTTTAATGCACTAAAACACACTATATTGCCCAAATGTTTGATGAAATAAAAAAGATGATCTTAGGCCGAGTACATGGATACCAAACATGACATGCTTTAAAATTGCGCACAAACGTGCAGTGGCGACAAACTAAATACATTTTTAAAAGCCTTTAAAAGCCTTTACAGGTTACCAGTTTAGATTTACAGAGGAGGTCTACTGCTAAAATTACTGCCCTCGATCTGACCTTCGCGGTGATACCTCACATGCATGGTGCAATTGCTGTTTACATTTGACGCCAGACCGACGCTTGCGTTCGCCTTTGCGCGAGAGCAGGGGGGACAGGGGTGCTTTTTTTTTTTTTTTTTTTTTTTATTATTTTTTTGCTTTTTTATCTTATTTTTAAACTGTTCCTTTCATTTTTTTTTTAATAATTTTTATTGTTATCTCGGGGAATGTAAATATCCCCAATGATAGCAATAGGTAGTGACAGGTACTCTTTTTTGAAAAAATTGGGATTTATTAGACCCTAGATCTCTCCTCTGCCCTCAAAGCATCTGACCACACCAAGATCGGTGTGATAAAATGCTTCCCAATTTCCCAATGGCGCTGTTTACATCCGGCAAAATCTAAGTCATGAAATGCTCGTAGTTTCCGGTTTCTTAGGCCATAGAGATGTTTGGAGCCACTCTGGTCTCTGATCAGCTCTATGGGGGGGGGGGGGGGCATTCCCTCCCACTGCTTGTAAAAGCAGTCTAAAGGCTAATTAGCCCCTAGGATTGCTTTTACATGAAAGCCGACCGCTGGCTGAAAAGAATGATACCAAGATGATACCTAAACCTGCAGGCATCATTCTGGTATAACCACTCAAAGTCCAGCAACATACCAGTAAGTTGCTGGTCCTTGTTGGTCATATATTGTAATCTTTTTTTTTCATGCAGCCTGTGGGCTGCACGAAAAAAAGAGATTGATCGGTGGGTATGCCTCCCTTCATCCACCCACATCTAATGATGGGCATACATGCACCATTTATATATGCTGAAGCATGGGGGCATCCGCCCCAAAATTTAGGAGCAAATCGCTCCTCCGCCCCTGCTGCCCCCATGCTTCGGCATATATCACCTCCGCTGGAGTCACGGCTTTATATATCGTGGGAGAAAATGCTGTTGCTGTCAAGATAAATAAATCCGCGCTGCAACTGAATGGCGTACCTGAAGACAAAAAAATGGTTAACAATAAAACACAGTAAACAGTAAAGTATAAAAAATTGCATACCTGAAAAGCAAACATGATAAAACATAATAACAATAAAACATTGCAGAATAGAATACAGTAAAAAAGAGCAGAACAATAGAGAGAGAATAGAGAGAGAGAGAGAACAATAAAACAAAAACTATTTTTTTTTTTTATTTTATATATTTTTTTGTGTATTTTTTTTTTTTGTACACTTTTTTTGTAACTGTAACTTTTATAACTGTAATCGGTTCCAGGTTCGGGTCTCTCAAAATGTGATAGCATCTTGGGAGACCCTGTGAAAGTGTGCCTAGTCTGTGCAATGCTGTACCCTACGCTAATACTCAACTAGAGTATGGTAGCATTCAAAACATTCACCAAATGCAAAGACCAGGACAGGATCAGGACAGGAGGGACAATAATAGCAGGTGTCACGCCTATATCCGCGCTTGCTTCAGACACGACATCTTTTTGGGGGGGTTCGTTGGGTAGGGGTACTCGGAAGGACATAAAGAAAATGCCTTTCATGCAGTCGACTGCATTTGGTTGGGGATGTGAATGGGGGGAATACGGGTGCTGCAGAAGCGGTGGGTTCCCAATTATTAGGATTGGCGAATGCAGCAGGAAGGGCATTATGGGCACGACGGGCCTGTGTTTGTCTTCTTCTTGGTGGCAGCGGGACACTACTTGTGCTTGCCACCTCACCAGCTTGAACTGCACTTATGGGACTCGCCACGTCACCAAGTGTTACTGCAGTGCTGGTTTGACTAGGACCGGGGTGTACTAGGCCACTGGTGCTTGCCAGTTCACCAAAATGCTACCAAAAAAACTGTTAGCGATCGCAGGGATCAGGCCTGACTCTGCGAACGCTGCAGTTATGCGTTTAGTGTTTTGTAAGTTACAGTGATCGATCAATACTGCACTTGGGTGGGCTGGGCTGGGAGGAGGGGCAAAACGCAGGTGCTAGCAGGTATCTGGGCTGATCCTGCTAACACTGCGTTTTTGGGAACCCTAAACTGCTGGGGACGCTAGTATAGATCTGATCGGATCAGATATTGATCCGTTCAGATACTATACCACTAAGGGAGGTGTACAGTGCGTACGTGGGTGTTATCGCTACTGTTGTCAGAAAATTTTATAGCAAGCTCTCAAACTTTGTGTGTCGGAAAATCCGATGGAAAATGTGTGATGGAGCGTACACACGGTCGGAATTTCCGACAACAAGTTCCTATCACACATTTTCCGTCGGAAAATCCGACCGTGTGTACGGGGCATTAGGAAAGATGTTTTTTTTCACTATTGGAGTTTTTTTATATGTTTCTTTTTACACTGGTATAGTGTATGACTTTGGAAAGCGCAGCATATATATTTATTTATCCACATTTGCATGATATATTAGGCATGTTTAATGCTTGCAGCTGATTTTTGATAATTAAGGCATTTTGGATTAGTGGATGCTCACAGGACTCTTTATATTTTAGCTTAAACCCATGATTGCCATGCAATGCACATGATTGCGACACGGTACTATGGCAATTAGAGGTTTAAATCAAGTGAGAGAAGGCAACACTGTGCCCAGTGGTCTTTGACTTCTCCCATGTTGTTAAGGTAGATCTCCACCTCTTTAGGGTTGCCTACCCCTGCACTAAACAATCATATTTAGACCAATAAAACATATTTTTATCACTTACAAATCTTATTTTAAGTTATTATGTAGTCTAAAAAAATTATTCAACATATACGGTAATTGCAACACAAGTCTCTTAATTTTAAAGTATACTTTTAGTGCACTTATGCTTGTGCACCTCCTACCTTCCCCCAACAATTATAGCTCATACATATCTTCCGCCCTCTTTCTTCACTATGTGGCTTGCCTGGCACCCCATAGCCTTTTGCCTCAGTTTTATGTATGCAAGTTCTTCATCACCTTCAGTGGAAAGTCAACCCATAGCCTAATAATGACAGGAGTTGAGACAAGCTGTAAAACTTCTAGGGATGCTTGAGCAGTTGAATTAACAGTTTTTAGGACGATATAATCCATATACCGGTAAACAAAAAGATAAAAGTTTTGCCACCTTGCCAACTGCAAGTCTAAACAAAGCCTTAGTTCCACTTTAAATTCACCCTATGAAGTGTTGTAGTTTTTCTCAACCAATGTCACTTTTGCTGAACAGCTTGGTCAGCAAGCACATATGTAGAAAAAATCTAAGTAAAATCATGTTAATTAAAAATTAATATACTGAATACCAGGAGTGGCCGGTCCATTAGGGGTGCTGGACTCTTTTTTTTTTTTTTGCAAGCCACATGGTTAGAGCCTGAGGAAAGGTCGGGCTTGGGGCATAGAGCACTGTGCCCTGAACCCACCCACTTATGACAATAGCGAATTAATAATTGCTATTGTCTTCCGGATTCTCCTCCCGGCCAATCAGGACAGGAGGCAGATCGGGTTGGCCTGGAGGAGAAGCCGAGGAAGCCGTGGAAGGGCCGAGTGCAGGGGACAGTCACTGTGGAGGGGCCGAGTGCCAGGGACCATCACCGTGGAGGGGTGAGTGCGGGGGCCATCATCGGCAGTCATTGATTTGCACGTCCTCATACATTATGATCTGCTCCCAGGGCATTTCTGACTCTACCGTCATCTCCAGGAGAGGCTGAATGTGGGCGGACCTGGGGGGGTTTGTTTACCGCCCCCCCAAAAAAAGTTTAGCACCAGCCACCACTGGTGAATATTATCTGCGTACAGTCATCAAAATGCAATTTGTTTGATGATAGTGGGTTGATTTACTAAAACTGGAGAGTGCAAAATCTGGGGCAGCTGTGCATGGTAGCCAATCAGGTTTTAACTTCAGCTTGTTCAATTAAAGGATTTGTAAAGGCAGAAGATTTTTTTTTATCTAAATGCATTCTATGCATTAAGATAAAAAACCCTTTGTGTGTAGCAGCCACCCTAGCACCCCCTTATTACTTACCTGAACCCCATCTCTCTCCAGTGATGTCTACGAAGGTCTATGCCATCCGGGACACTCCTCCTGATTGGCTGAGACACAGCAGCGGCACCATTGGCTGCCACAGCTGTCAATTAGGTCAGTCAGCCAATCAGGGGAGAGAGGGAGTGGGGTCGGGGATATGTGTCTAAATGGGCACATGGAGCTGCGACTCGGCTCCAGTGTCCCCACAGGAAGCTGCTGACTGTGGAGGCACTCAATAGGAGGGAGGGGCCAGGAGTAGCAAAGAGGGACCCGAGAAGAGGAGGATCCAGGCTGCTCTGTGCAAAACCAACTGCACAGAGGAGGTAAGTATAACATGTTTGTTTTTTTTATTTTGTTTTTTTAAAACCGAAACTTTACAATCACTTTAAAAGGGTTGTAAACCCTCAAAGGTTTTTCACCTTAATGCATTCTATGGCATTCTATGCCAGGAGCGCCGCTGAGGTACCCCAGAAGAGGAGGATCAGGGCCACTCTGTGCAAAACCCTTACACAGAGGAGGCAAGTATGACGTATGACATGTTTGGTTTACAACCCCTTTAAGCTTTGACGAAAAAAAAACCTGGAAACTGATTTATTTCTTTGCAGATCTGCACCAGATTTTGCACTCTCCGGTTTTAGTAAATCAACCCCTGTGTTTTTTAACCTCTTGGCGCCGGAGCCTACCAGCCCTTTAGGGTGTTTAGGATCCCGGGAGGTGGGGTTTATAATCATGTGACCACCATTCTTGGCTAACATGGCGGTTACATGATTGGAAAGCTCCCGATCGCAAGTTTCAAATGGGAGCTTGCCGTTAGACGCTGGTAACTGTGCCAGGAGCGCGCAGGGTGCTCTGGGCACAGCTGTAATTTACACTAATTCACACAAATATGCGGCCCCTCGGCCCACCCACCAAGAGGCCACATATTTGCATGCGGCCAGCGCCAAGGGGTTAAAGTACCCAAAGACATAATATTTTGTCAGAACAGGTGACGATCTTATGCGATTCTTCCTGATGCTCTCAACTGGCAGCTTGTGGAGGATGGAAATGACTGAACAAGTTAAATTCCAGTTGCTTTTATGCCTCCCATAAAGTCAATATCAGCTTACTTGTCTGCGCACTTTACCTCTTCTCTCTTCACAAGCATAAAATAGTAAACTCAATTCTGTAATCAACTAACCCTGATGGCCGAATGATCATGCCTACATGAGATACTGTCCTCTGAGGTCCTAATAAAGCCTAAGACTAGGTTCACATCTATGTGTTTTTTAGTGCGGTTGCTGAACCGCAGAAACACAAGACAATCAATTTAAAAATAATATTTATACAGTAGAGAGCAATGAAAGCAGACATCTTAGAAGTCCTAGAAATGGAAGTTTGTACAGTAGTACTGCGATGAAGTGAAACCTACTGCGCAGAGTTTTGATATCAGTGCCAGTTCTTTAACTACATTGTATATTCTTTCTAGATTATGAGTTCTCTAATGGGTGCCATACTCCACCATGGCGGCAGGCTTCTGGGGAAATCTGCTATTTAATGATAACGCCACATGACACCGATCCATTCTGTGTGACATACAGCACTGCAGGTGCTTTTATAAACGGGGTAAGTGTGCATCTCTCTTTGGGAGTGCAAAATATGGCTGTATGAGCTGTTCTCTCACCTCCTCATATTACTCTTTTTGCAGGGTAAAATGAAGGATAAGGATGAAATTAACTATGACAGACAGAGTGAAATTTATAAAGATCTCATATCCCTGTTGAAGGATAAATCAACGCGGTTTGCAGAAAATATCAGTAAGCAGGTAATGCATTCTTTTAAAAAGATTTTTCTCTAGATACATTTTGACAGTTTGTAATGATGTTGTGTTGCAGTTGAGGTGTCTATTACAGTCAGCTATTACTGTTGTTATCCTCCTAATGCACGCCTTATACTTCAAGTATACCTGTCACCTAAAGTTCCAAAGCTGTCATAAGAGTTTAATTGAAGGCAACCTCAGGTGTCTATACTTTCCTAAATTTTTTATGCTGTGCGCTCCATGAACCCCCAATCCAAACTGTTCAATATGCAAATCTCGATTTTCATAGCTTCCATTTCCCCCTTGCAGTATGCGCCTTCCTATAGGTCAAAGAGGAATTATCTATTGTATTGAAAAGAACAGAGGGTGTGGCAGAGGCATAGCAATTTATTTAATTACAGATTTCTTTCAGGTTACATCTGCACTACAGTGATGGTCAGTTAGGGAAATCCATATGGGTGTATGCAATAAAACAGTGAGCTATAGCCACCCAGCAGAAATAATTTCCACTGATTTTGCTACATTAAACAGAAATCAGCTCCTGAAGGTTTCTGTATCTGTTGTGTGTGTGTCTGTTCCCTGTACTTCTCTTTGAACTACTGTTTATAAGACATAGCTATTAGTCACCTGGAACATTCACCAATATACATACTCTTCGAAAAAGTTGTTCAGTGTAACTGGTTGGAGAAATAAACGTAGTCACTTTACGGTTGTTACTATTGTTTCAGAAAGAAGAGTCTATACATAAAATGAATATGCATTTAGTTCATGTACTGTATTCATATTTCCATTAAAGCAATAGGTTTGGAGTAGTGTTAGTTATACTTAAGCTGGCACTGGTCTCACTAGAGCAATTGCATTTAAGATGGTATGTCGACTTTTCGGCTTCTCAGTATTGGTTGTTTTTGGCATGGAAGTATTGGTGCAAAGGGTTTTGGCATCTAAAGTTTTGGCAATGATAAAATGCACTTGAAAACATTTTCTTTGCCATTGTTTTTGGCAGATATGTTGCATATGAAGTTTCTTTGCAGAAAAAATACTCAAAAACCTAAGACAAATTCATTTACCCAAACCTAAATCTCAGCCTAACCCCTCACCCTGAAAAATGGAAACTCAAACTGTAACTAAACTCATAATTCTTAGTGCTCACCCTAACCCCCTAAACACATTATTTAATCCCTGGGTATAACATTACCATAGCCATAATCTTAGTGCTGATTTTGCACTTGAACAAAAAATGTTTTTGCACTAAAACAAACCTATGACATAATATATCGATGACAAAACATACAGTGTGCCAAGGGGTTTCTGCAGAGGTGAACGCAGCTAAATGTCTCAACTTGAGACAACCGATATTTGTTGAAGAACAATTATTGTAGTAATTATCTTGTTATCAGGCTTTGTCCCCTGAAAGAGATGTCCACCTAAGGTGATAAGCCAACAAAAATATAATTTCTAACTTTTAAAAGGGGTGGGGAAGATTTTAAACATTTTGCTGCTGGTTGTGTCAGTAACTCATATTACAAATAATTAAAACTTTGATTGAAAAGGGTTTTCTGTACCCCTTAACTTTAACATGTTTTATGACAGTTAACAGTAGGTTGGTATCCTTAAGATCCATACAGGTTTTATTTAGGACAAAATATTTTTTTTGGCTCTTCGTGGGAAGATATATTTGCAAATAATTAGACAGGCTATATCTAGGCAAATGCTGAAGTGGTGGCTGCTGTACAGACATCAAAATGTGTTTTAAAGGTACAGTTAAAAGTTTGAAGAATCTCTACACCCAAGAACAAAAGAACGTTGCTGATGGTAGCGCTGCCCTTTACTTCTCCAGCAAGGTTTTTTCCAGGTGCCCCAAACAATCTGAAAGGGGATTCACCTGAGAAAATGACTTTACAGGCAGTCCCCGAGTTATGAACAGGTTAGGGACTGCCTGTTTGTTCTTAAGTCGGATTTGTTCGTAAGTTGGAAGCGCATGCGCAGAACGGCAGAGACGTCGTTTTCCAATGTCGTTTTCTGTTGCTTTCCGCTGTTTTCCAGTGTGCCCACCGACGCCGCCTCCCGTTCGTAAGTAGGAGTCGTTTGCAAGTCGGAGGTTCGTAACTCGGGGACCTCATGTACCCCAGTCCTCAGCAGTCCAATCCCTGTATCTTTTGCAGAATATTAGTCTGTCCCTGATGTTTTTCCTGGAGAGAAGTGGCTTCTTTGCTGCCCTTCTTGACACCAGGCCATCCTCCAAAAGTCTTCACCTCACTATGCATGCAGATGCACTCACACCTGCCTGCTGCCATTCCTGAGCAAGCTCTGCATTGGTGGTGCCTCAATCCCGCAGCTGAATCAGCTGTAGGAGATGGTCCTGGTGCTTGCTGGACTTTTTTGGGTGCCCTGAAGCCTTCTTCACATATGCAGTGAAATGTTTTTTTGTGGGATTAAGTTCATTTCATGGCAAAGAGGGACTTTGCAATTAACCACTTGCCGCCCACCATATAGCAATATGATGGCAGCAAAGTGGTTTAGTTAACCTGATTGGACGTCATATGACGTGACCCTGATAACATGCCGACGCGTGCCCTCGGGGGCGTGCAGTGCGGCGATCGGAGGTGCTGTGTTTCAGTCTGACACACCGCAACTCCAATCATGGTATGGAGACTCTGACAGAGGCTTTTTACCACGTGATCAGCTGTGACCAATAACAGCTGATCATCACGTGAACCAGAAAGTGCCGGTAAATGGCTTTCCTCGGTTCACGCTGACAGGGAGAGCCGATCGATGGCTCTACCTGCCAGAGGGGGGATCTGTGCTGATGGTAGCCAGTGCCCACAACAGTGCCAATCAGTGCCCATAAAAGTGCCAATCAGTGCCCCATCAGTAATGCCTGTCAGTGCCCTTCGGATGCCACTCAGTTATGCCTGTCAGTAGCTCCTCATCAGTGCTGCCTATCCAGTGCCAGGTTTTTTCAAAATTGTTGGTCTTTTTTTGTTTATAGCACACAAAAAAAATGCAGAGGTGATCAAATACCACCAAAAGAAAGCTCTATTTGTGGGAAGAAAATGATAAAAATTTTGTTTTTGTACAGTGTTGCATGACCGCGCAATAGTCATTCAAAATGCGACAGCGCTGAAAGCTGAAAATTGTCCTGGGCAGGAAAGGGGGAAAGTGCCCGTTATTGAAGTGGTTAATTGCAATTCATCTGATCACTCTTCAAAACATTCTGGAGTATATGCAAATTGCCATAATAAAAACTGAGGCAGCAGACTTTGTAAAAATTAATATTTGTGTCATTCTCAAAAATTTTGGCCACGGCTGTACTATACAAAAGTTTTGGTCAGGTGTGAAAAAATGCTGTATTTTAAGAATGCTTTCATGTTTAGCAATTAACAAAATGGAAAGTAAATGAAAATAGAAATCAAATCAATATTTGGTGTGACCTCCCTTTGCCTTCAACACAGCATCAATTCTTTTAGGTACACTTTCACACAGTTTTTGAAGAAACTCTGTGGGTAGGTTGTGCCAAACATCTTGAAGAACTAACTGCCACCAACCTCTGTGAATGTAGACCTCAAATAGTTCTTTATCTTCATGTAATCCCAGATGTTGAGATCCGGGCTCTGTGGGGGCCAAATCATCACTTCCAGGACTTGATCCTGACCAAATTTCCAACTCCATTTGCAGAAATGCAACCCCAAACTTGCAAAGAACCTCCACCATGCTTCACTGTTGCCTGCAGACACCCATTATTGTACTGCTCTCCAGCCATTCGGTGAACATACTGCCTCCTGCTACAGCCAACTATTTTGACTCATCAGTCCAGAGTACACGCTGCCATTTTTTTGAACCCTAGTTCCTGTGCTTTCATGCAGGGACATCTTTAAGGCAAGGCAAAAGGGACAGCTGTCCTGGGCCCTGTCATTGTTGTGGGGTCCAAAGCAGCTACCTTACACTTGCCAACTATCCCGGTTTAAATTCCCTTGTCCCTTGAAGTTTTAGTCCCGTGCTGTGTACCGATATCTCAGTGTGAAGTGCTCCTACTAAGGCTGCCCAGCTCTGCCCTATTGTTGTGTACAGATGACTCACCTGCAGACCCTGTGTTTACATGTAAATAACCAGCATTGATATGTAAATAGCAGCTGCATTCATAGTTACATAGTAAGGTTGAATAAAGACATCAGTCCATCCAGTTCAACTTGAGTGAGTGTGGGTGCGTATATACAATTCTCCTTATCCCTGTACATTGTGTCTCATTAAGATGCTCACCTAGTATATCATTAAGGTACCCATATAGCGCCATCAATTTACGCAGCACTCCACACATACATCGCACACGCACATTGGTCCCTACCCTCAAGGAGCCCACAATCCAAGGTCCCCAACCCACATTCATATACTAGGGCCAATTTTTGGACAGAAGCCAATTAACCTACCAGCATGTCTTTGGAGTGTGGGAGGAAACCAGAGTCCCCGGAGGAAACCCACGCAGGCACAGGGAGAACATGCAAACTCCAGGCAGGTAGTGTCATGGTTGGGATTCGAACCAGCGACCCTTCTTACTGCTAGGTGAGAGTGCTACCCACCACACCACTGTGCCACCCTGCTGTGGGTCGGCGGCATTCATATGTAAATAGAGGTGACATTCATATGCCCACTGGGGAGATAAAGGGGCATGTTTGAAAGCCCTGCCTGCAACTGTGGTCATTTAGCCTAACATCAGTCTGTACTGCAAAGGTATGCAAATTGGTGGTGGTGGTGGTGGTGGTGGTGGTGGTGGTGGTGGGGGGGGGTAGTGTGGGGTGTGCAGAGGTAGGCAGAGAAGGAATTACAGTTTGGGTGCACAGGTGAGCAAGGAGGGGATGTATAGAGCTAAGGAAGGTGGGTGCAAAGATGGATGGGAGAGGATGGGGGAGGTTTGGGGTACAGAGGTTAGCAGGGGTTTTAGGATGCAAAGGTGTACTGACAGGGTGGATAAAGATGTAGGTCGCGAGGGCAGCCCAATTTTTTCAATTAACTGCGGAAGAATGTCCCTAATGCTTTTTCAAAATCTCACGGTTGCACAGCACATGTCAGCATATGCGTGAGGGTGTCATTAACAATGAATGGCACTGCTGTGCATCTGCTAAAGAGCAGAATGTTACTGTGGTGTCAGGAAAGCGATTTTGCATGCGTTCCCAACACACACAAATGTGAACGCAGGCTTAATGTCTCAGTTACATTGTTGGTCAGTGTAAATCTTCTCATTACATTGGTGCTTGGTGTAGAATCCTTTCATTCACTCTAGTGGTCAGTGTGAAGGCCCCCCGTACATTTAGTGGTCAATGTAAATCCCTCCTTACATTGGTGGTTACTGTGAATGCTCCTATTACATTAGTTGTCAGTGTAAATCCCCTTTACATTGGTGGTCATTGCAAATCTTCTCATTACATTGAGGCTTGGTGTACAATCCTTTTATTCACACTAGTGGCCAGTGTGAAGGTCCCCCTCCTTACATGGGTGGTTACTGTGAATGCTTCTATTACAACAGTGGTCAGTGTAAACCCCTATTACATTGGTGGCCAGTGTTGAAACTCCTCTTTATATTGGTAGTCGGTAAAAAAATCACCATTGCCATTGATCACCCCCTCCCCACAGCACTGCCACTGAACCCAGGAGTTCTAGGATCCCTAGGATCCCTAGGAGTTTTCTGTCTCTTGATGGATCCCTACACCACCCCAGTCCATGGTGTGCAGGCAGGTGGAGAGTGAAATTGCATGGAGGGGGGGGCAAGAAAATGTTTGCCCAGGGTCCGAATCAATATTAAAGACGGCCCTGTTTTCATGCATAGTTGAGTCGCTTAGCAACATAACAACTGGGGTGCAGAAAAATGGCAACAGGTACTCTACACTGTCGAGTCAAAGTGTAAAATATTTGGCTGTAGCAGGATGCAGTTTGTTGGCGAAGGACTGGAGAGAGGTACAATAATAAGTGTCTGTAGGCAACAGTGAAGCATGGTGGAGGTTCCTAGCACATCTGGGGCTGCATTTCTGCAAATGGAGTTGGATATTTTGTCAGGATCAATGGTATCCTCAATGCTGAGTAATACAGGCAGATACTTATCATCATGCCATACCATCAGGGTGGCGTGTGATTGATTTCCAAATTTATTCTGCAGCAAGACAATGACCCCAAACATACAGCCAATGTTATTAAAACTATCTTCAGCGTGAAGAGAACAAGTCCTGAAAGTGATGGTTTGGCCCCCACAGAGCCCTGATCTCAACATCATTGAGTCTCTCTGGAATTACATGAAGAGACAGAAGGATTTGAGGAAGCCTACATCCACAGAAGATCTGTGGTTAGTCCTCCAAGATGTTTGGAACAACCTATCTGCCGAGTTCCTTCAAAAACTGTGTGCAAGTGTACCTAGAAGAATCAATGCTATTTTGAAGTCAAAGGGTGGTCACACAAAATATTGATTTGATTTTGGATTTCTCTTCTGTTTATTTTGCTTTCCATTTTTGGTAATTGATAAAAATAAACTATTAACACTTATTCTGAATGCATTCTTAATGTACAGCATTTTTTAAAGCGGGGTTCCACCCAACTTTTGAACAATATCTGTATGTATTCTCTTCCTTGCCTAGATGCTGACATGCCATTTAAAAAATTTAAATCGCCGTAATTACCTTTTATTTTTCTATTCTTCTTTGCACCTGGTTCTCCTCCCGTGGGAGTAGGCGTGTTTCTAGCCTCTCCCAGACTCTGGGAGCTAGTCTCAGGCTTCCCAGGATGCCACTGAGCATGTGCGGGAACGAGCGGTGAATGCCGGAGCACAGCATTCACCACATCCAGGAAATAAATGCTTGTGGGCTTCAATGCCCACAGTGAAGATGGATACTGCCTGCAGTGAATAATATAAGTTATTCTTTCCGACGAAATCTGACACAGGCGGACATATTACACACAATATGTGAGTATGTAATGCTGAGAAGAAAAGTTTGTGAATGAACTCAAAAAATAAAAACGATAGATAGGTGGACCCCCGCTTAACACCTGCCTAAAACTTTTGCACAGTACTGTAAACAGAATGAATAAAGAAGGTATCATGTTGGTTGCCAGTAGGGATAAGCCGAACACGGCCCTGTTCGGTTTCGCACCAGAACATGCAAACAGGCAAAAAATTTGTTCGAACATGCGAACACCGTTAAAGTCTATGGGACTCGAATATGAATAATCAAAAATGCTATTTTAAAGGCTTATATGCAAGTTATTGTCATAAAAAGTGTTTGGGGACCTGGGTCCTGCCCCAGGGGACATGGATCAATGCAAAAAAAGTTTTAAAAACGGACGTTTTTTTCGGGAGCAGTGATTTTAATAATGCTTAAAGTGAAACAATAAAAGTGTAATATTCCTTTAAATTCGTACCTGGGAGGTGTCTATAGTATGCCTGAAAGGGGCGCATGTTTCCCGTGTTTAGAACAGTCTGACAGCAAAATGACATTTCAAAGGAAAAAAAGTCATTTAAAACTATTCGCGGCTATTAATGAATTGTCGGTCCGACAATACACATAAAAATTAATTGATAAAAACGGCATGGGATTTCCCCACAGGGAAACCCCGAACCAAATTTTTTTAAAAATGGCGTGGGGGTCCCCCTAAATTCCATACCAGGCCCTTCAGTTCTGGTATGGATATTAAGGGGAACCCCGTGCCAAAATTAAAAAAAAAATGGTGTGGGGGTCCCCCCTCAAAATCCATACCAGACAAGGGTCTGGTATAGATTTTAAGGGGAACCCCGTGCCAAAATTTAAAAAAAAATGGCGTGGGATCCCCCCAAAAATCCATACCAGACCCTTATCCGAGCACGCAACCTGGCAGGCCGCAGGAAAAGAGGGGGGGACGAGAGAGCGCCCCCCCTCCTGAACCGTACCAGGCCACATGCCCTCAACATTGGGAGGATGCTTTGGGGTCCCCCCAAAGCACCTTGTCCCCATGTTGATGGGGACAAGGGCCTCATCCCCACAACCCTTGCCCGGTGGTTGTGGGGGTCCTGCGGGCGGGGGGCATAATCGAATCTGTAAGCCCCTTTAACAAGGGGACCCCCAGATCCCGGCCCCCCGTGTGATATGGTAAGGGGTACAAAAGTACCCCTACCATTTCACAAAAAAAGTGTCAAAAATGTTTAAAATTACAAGAGACAGTTTTTGACAATTTCTTTAAAGTCATCTTCTTTCCATCTCTTTCTTCTATCCTCTTCCTTTGGTTTCTTCCTCCATCTTCTTCTTCCTTTGGTTCTTCCTCCAATCCTCTGCTTCACCCAATCCTCTGCTTCCTCCAATCCTCTGCTTCCTCCAATCCTCTGCCACCCGGTGACCCCGCCCCCCTCTGATGCACGGGGACTCGACGGGAACCTCCCTATGGGTTTCCCCGTGACGTCAGAGGGGGGCAGGGTCACCCGTTACGTAACCGGGTGACCCCGCCCCCTCTGACGTACCCTGGGGCAGGACCCAGGTCCCCAAACACTTTTCTGGATACATGACAATACCATGCATATAAGCCTTTAAAATTAGCACTTTTGATTTCTCCCTAGACTTTTAAAGGGTGTTCCGCAGCTTTCGAATTTGCCGCGAACACCCCAAATTGTTCACTGTTCGGCGAACTGGCGAACAGCCGATGTTCGAGTCGAACATGAGTTTGACTCGAAGCTCATCCCTAGTTGCCAGTGACAAGCTCAAGGACAGGCACATTACTCATCTTCTGTCACTCTTGCATATATATCTGCCCATCGATGACTAGTTGAAGACTTTTATATTGTTAGTAGATTGAAGCCTGTTTTTTAACAATACAAATTTTGACAGGCTTTTAAATAAACCTTCACTAGCAAATGACAGATGCATGTTTTTGTTTTTCGGTGTTCAAGCATTATGGTTTGCTGTATACTATATGAGTCTATTGTCTTTCATCAAGATAGATTGACAGAGTCCCATTGTCTGTTTCGTAGGACTTTACATTATTTGAAGCTCCATTGGTGGCTGAAAAGACTGAGCATGTGGATGTAGTTGAAGCAGAGGAACCGAGCCAAAACCATTGGTCTAATGAGTATCCAGAGAAGAAAGCACAGGAGAAGACAAGGCATTCCTTTGTAAAAAGCAAGACTAACAAGACCAAATTAGAGCCGTCTCTGAAATGGAAGAACCTGCCTCTTAATGGTCACCAAGAGTATGTTGTCTTTTCAATTCTCATATACTGCAATTCACATAGTTTATGGACATTTGAAATTAACTAGAAATATACACAGAGGCCAAATTATTTTAGTTAGTTGTGGTAATTTTGTAAATGGAAAAAATTCACTGGAAACCTCAGAAGAATTGAAGATTGTGTGCCTTTGTACAAACGAGTAAAGAGGACAGACAGAAAACATTATTAAATTCAGTCTTGATTTACGTGGAAGTTACAATTCACTAATCTAATAAGGATGAAAAATTAAAAAAGAGCTGGATTCCTTAAAAAGTAATAAAATACACTGTAAACCCACAGTTAGAGATTTCATTGCCATATAATTCTGTACATCTGAAGAACATTGGTACTTGATCCTTTGTGTAGCTCTATCTTGGTGAATATAGTAAAAATGATTCATCTTGTAGATGAGATAAAGCTGAACTCCAGGTAGATATAACAAAAATCTTAATGCAGATCTGTGTTCAATAATATTTTTTTGTAATTTAACCAGTGAAAGTGCCTGACTTTGACTTGGTACCAGTGTCCTGTAAGCAGAGGTAAAAAAAACAAAAAGATTTGAAAATACGGTGCCCAGAGTTGAACTTTGAGTACCCTGAGGCCAGCACCTCTATATGAAAACCTTAAAGTGTTACTAAACCCCAGACGCTGCATTCACTATATCTGGTCTCCCACAGTACACAGAGCTTGGTAATACAATTATTTTAGTAAATATAAACTGCCAAATACCTTTTCTCATCAGCAGCTTATAGCAGTCCTGTTACTTATATCAGTGTCTAGTTAAAGCTTGTAGGATGAATTTTCATTCTACTCTAACTGTCCTATGAGGCAGCAGGACCCCTGACCCTCTGTCTGGACAGTGCTGATTGGCCCTGTGCTGATCACGTTCACCCTCACGAGAAAAAAAAAAAAAACTCTCTAGCAATACACACCAAACTGAGCATGTGCAGAGTGATTCCAAAGGCTCTGTCTTATCAGGAGATGGATTGGGGACAGTGGAAGAAGAGTAGGATCAGAAAAGACAGGATCAAACAGCCTTTTTACACAATGCGGAGGATTAACCCCTTAGGTTTCACAGTGAGTGTAACAAGCATGCTTTACTGCAGATGCAGTGGATATAAAAAGTCTACATACCCCTGTTAAAATGTCAGGTTTCTGTGATGTAAAAAAATGGGACAAAGATAAATCACTTAATTTAAATCATTTGGCAACTCACTTTCTCATAGAAGGTTAATAGATTGGTTTGACAAGAATGATTCTTCATGAATCCATGCTGATTACTGCTAATGATAACATTTTCATTACTAAAATCTTGTATATAGTCCCTTATCATCCCCTCCAAGAGCTTGCATACTATTGATGTTAGGCTAACTGGTCTGTAATTCCCAGGGATGTATTTTGGGCCCTTTTTAAATATTGGTGCTACATTGGATTTTCTCCAATCCGCTGGTACCATTCCAGTCAGTAGACTGTCAATAAAAATTAGGAACAATGGTCTGACTGAGTTCCCTAAGGGTGCAAGCCATCTGGTCCTGGTGATTTATTAATGTTAAGTTTCCCAAGTCTAATTCTAATTCTGTCCTCTGTTTTCCATGAGGTTGCTTCCTGTGATGTATCATGAGGATAAGCACTGTATGGTCTGTCCTCCCTTTTTTACTGTTTACATACTTAAAGAATTTCTTGGGATTTTTTTGCTCTCCTCCGCTATGTGTCTTTTTTTATTTTTTATTATTATACAGGATTTATATAGCGCCAACAGTTTACGTAGCGCTTTACAACTTGAGGGTAGACAGTACAAATACAATACACTTTAATACAGTAGGAATCATAGGGCCCTGCTCCTTAGAGCTTACAATCTAAGAGGAAAGGTCAAGAGATACAAGAGGTAATAACTGTGGGTGATGTGCTGATTGAGAAGATAAATGTACAGTTGTTAGGTGGGGGTCAGATAGACTTCTCTGAAGAGATGAGTTTTCAGGGATACTCTGAAAGTGGATAAAGTAGGAGAAAATTGGACGGATTGGGGTAGAGCATTCCAGAGGATGGGAGAGGCTCTGGAGAAGTCCTGAAGGCGAGCATGGGATGAGGTGACAAGGGAGTTTGAGAGCAGGAGGTCTTGGGAGGAGCGAAGAGAACGATTAGGTTGGTATTTTGAGACTAGGTTAGAGATGTAGCTGGGGGCCAGGTTGTGGATGGCTTTGTAAGTTATAGTTAGTATCTTGAATTTAATTCGGTGACTGAGTGGCAGCCAATGGAGGGATTGGCAGAGGGTTATAGCAGACGCTGAGTGGTTTGTGAGGTGGATGAGCCTGGCAGCAGCGTTCATGATGAACTGAAGTGGGGATAGCCTATTTAGAGGTAAGCCAATGAGGAGGGAGTTGCAGTAGTCGAGGCGGGAGATGACCAGGGAGTGGATTAGAAGCTTTGTGGTGACATTGGTAAGGAAGGGGCGTATCTTGGAGATGTTGCGGAGGTTGAGGCGGCAAATTTCGGATAGTGATAGAATGTGGGGCCTAAAGTTTAGTTCAGAGTCCAGAATTACACCTAGGACTTTGGCGTGGGGAGATGGGTTGATAGTTGAGCCGTTGATATTGACAGAGAAATCAGGCGAAGTGGCACCTGAGGGAGGAAATATAATGAACTCGGTTTTGGATAGGTTGAGTTTGAGGAAGTGATGTGACATCCAGGCTGATATGTCTGCTAGTAAATTGGTAATGTGTGAGGAGACAGATGGAGAGAGCTGGGGAGTGGAGATATAGATTTGGGTGTCATCAGCGTAGAGATGATATTTAAAGCCGTGGGAGGCAATCAACTGACCCAGGGAGGTGGTGTAGATTGAGAAAAGGAGAGGTCCAAGAACAGAACCTTGGGGGACCCCAACGGAGAATGGAAGAGGAGAGGAGGAAGTAGAGTTTTAAGTGACACTGAAGGAGCAGTGGGATAGGTAGGATGAGAACCAGCGAAGAGTACAGTCACAGAGGTCAAAGGAGTAGAGTTTATTGAGGAGGAGGGGGTGGTCCACTGTGTCAAAGGCAGCAGAGAGATCCAGGAGAAGTAGTACAGAATAGTGTCCACTGGTTTTAGCCGTTAGTAGGTCATTGGAGCAGTTACCATGGAGTGTTGAGGGAGAAATCCGGACTGAAGGGAATCAAAAAGTTTATTCATGGTCAGATGGTCGCTTAGTCAGTTGTAGACCAGTCTTTCAAGAAGTTTGGAGGAGAAGGCGAGTAAGGAGATGGGACGTAGGTTGTTAAGATTGGTGGGGTCCAGTGAGGGCTTTTTAAGTATGGGGGTGACTAGCGCATGTTTTAGAGAGTTTGGGAAGATGCCACAAGAGAGGGAGAGGTTGAAAATGTGAGTTAGAGAGTGTAGAATTGAGTCAGAGGGTGAGTGTAGCATTTGCGAGGGAACAGGATCCAGGGGGCAGGTGGTTAGATGAGTGTTAGATAAAAGTTTAGCAACCTTGATAATAGTAGCAGGGTTGAATGAGGGAAGTAATGATTTTATCTGTGGACATGGGGTGTTGTGTGGGGGAGGTTTTTGCACATTGGAGATCTCCTCATGAATTGTATCAATCTTAGTTTTGAAGTGATTGGTGATCTCCTGGGCAGTGAGTGAGTTGATGGGTGGAGGCAGTGGAGGACAGAGTAGAGTGTTGAAGGTAGAGAAGAGTTGACGTGGACTGGATGACAAGGTGTTAACGAGTGTGATAAAGTAGGTCTTTTTGGCAGTGTGAAGGCAGGAATAGTATTTTAGGAGGGCAGATTTATTTTGTGTGAAGTCTTCCAGGAACTTAGTCTTATGCCACAGGCGCTCAAGAGCACGGCTAAGTTTTCTGAGACTTCTGGTGTCATCTGTTTGCCAGGGTTGTAGCAGTCTGGGCCCAATTCTGCGTGTAGTGAGGGGGGCAAGCTTGTCTAGGGAGGAAGACAGTGAGCTGTTGTAGATGAAAGTGGCTAGGTTGGGGCAGGACAGGGGTGAGATTTTGTTATAGAGGTGATCAGTAGCAGAATTTATCACCCAATGGGATGCACTGGATAATGCCCTTATTTAATATGCTCTTAAAAAAAAACGATCTCTCCTCTGTGTTCTTTGTTCCTAAGATTTTATCCCAATTTATGCCTTCTAGCAAGGTTCATAGTTTAGGTAAGTTTGTATTTGTATTCCCCTTATGTTTCCTATTTGTGTGATTTATACTGAAGCCAAATGACCTGTGATCACTGTTTCCTAAATTGCCCCATATTTCCACATCCATGATCAGGTCTGTATTGTTGGTAATCAGTAGATCCAGTAACACTTTATTTCTAGTTGGTGCGTCTACCATCTGACCCATGAAATTGTCCTGCAAGGCATTTAGGAACTGGCGAGCCTTAGACAAATGTGTGGTTTCCTCCACCCAGTCTATGTCTGGATAATTAAAATCCCCCATTATGATGACACTTCCCATCCTTGCTGCTAATCCAAATTGTGATAGGAGGACCACCTGCGCCTCTTCCCTCAGTTTAGGGGGCCTATAGCATACTCCCAGTATTATTTTTCCCTTAGCTTCATCCCTTTGGAGCTCTACCCATAAGGATTCCACCTCCTCCCTAGCTCCCTTAGTGATGCCATCTCTCACATTCACTTGTACATTAGTCTTGATATATAGAAGTACCCCTCCCCCTTTTCAAAGGTGCTTCAACAAAGTATTAGTTTAAGGGTGTGCACACTTATGCAACTGTATTATTTTTGTTTTTTATTTTTACTTCCCTCCTCCTAAAAGATTTCCATTTGTTTTTCAATTGAGTTGTACAGTTGATAGGTCACATTAAAGGTGGAAAAAAGTTCTGAAATTAATTATCTTTGTTTCATTTTTTTTACATCACAGAAACCTGACAGTTTAACAGGGGTGTGTAGACTTTTTATATCCACTGTATACAGTGATTTTACTGTTGTGGGTTTAGTAACACTTTAACACATGAGAAGAAAGTTCCCAAGGATCCCCAGCAACCTTTACCTCTGTTGTATAATTTTTTTTTTTAATCTTTGACCACAAAAAAAGGTTTTACCAGCATACCTTTCAAATATAGAAAAAACATTTTCTTCAATAGAACTTTCTATTTTAGTTTATGCTTTGTGAAATGTATTGTATATAGAATATGTCATAGTCAGGGGCGGACTGACCATTCGGTCGATCGGACGCCGACCGAGGGCCCGCAGCCAGTAGGGGGCCCGGGAGACATGCTCGTCGGATCTAGGGGTATGCTGCTGGGCGTGCTGCGGTGGAGCCGTTCTGCCGACTGCCGCGGGGGGGGGGGGGGGGGGGGATGAGGCGGGCATCTCCTCTTTCAGTTTGGGATGCAGTGAGGGGAGTGGGAGGCGGCGATCAGCAGCTCTATGGTGCTCGCAGCATCTCCCGGGGACTTGTATTTCTCCTCCAGATTGTAGAGTGGAAAGGGGAGGGGCCTCTGACCCGGGCAGCTACAAGTTTCACTCTCTGCTTGTACGCTGTTGCCGACTGCTGCCCGGGTCAGAGGCCCCTCCCCTATCTACTGTTCAGAATCAGAAGGAGGACTACAAGCCCCAGTGAGATCCACAGGCACCATAGAACTGCCGATCGCCACCTCCCACCTCCCCCTTGGGTTGGAGGTGCACAGCCAGGTACAGGGGAACCTCTGGGGGGGTTAAGTCTGGGGACCCTGATGTATGGGGGGTTCTCTGGGGACCCTGATGTATGGGGGGGGGGCTCTCTGGGGACCCTGATGTATGGGGGGGGGCTCTCTGGGGACCCTGATGTATGGGGGGGCTCTCTGGGGACCCTGATCTATGGGGAGGGCTCTCTGGGGACCCTGATGTATGGGGGGGCTCTCTGGGGACCCTGATGTATGGGGGGGGCTCTCTGGGGACCCTGATGTATGGGGGGCTCCCTAGGGACCCTGATGTATGGGGGGGGGCTCTCTGGGGACCCTGATGTAAGGGGGGGGCTCTCTGGGGACCCTGATGTATGGGGGGGGCTCTCTGGGGACCCTGATGTATGGGGGGCTCTCTGGGGACCCTGATGTATGGGGGGGCTCTCTGGGGACCCTGATGTATGGGGGGGCTCTCTGGGGACCCTGATGTATGGGGGAGGCTCTCTGGGGACCCTGATGTATGGGGGGGCTCTCTGGGGACCCTGATGTATGGGGGCTCTCTGGAGACCCTGATGTATGGGGGGCTCTCTGGGGACCCTGATGTATGGGGGGCTCTCTGGGGACCCTGATGTATGGGGGGCTCTCTGGGGACCCTGATGTATGGGGGGGCTCTCTGGGGACCCTGATGTATGGGGGGGGCTCTCTGGGGACCCTGATGTATGGGGGGCTCTCTGGGGACCCTGATGTATGGGGGGGGCTCTCTGGGGACCCTGATGTATGGGGGGGCTCTCTGGGGACCCTGATGTATGGGGGACTCTCTGGGGACCCTGATTTATGGGGGGCTCTCTGGGGACCCTGATTTATGGGGGGCTCTCTGGGGACCCTGATGTATGGGGGGGCTCTCTGGGGACCCTGATGTATGGGGGGGCTCCCTGGGGACCCTGATGTATGGGGGGAGGCTCTCTGGGGACCCTGATGTAAGGAGGAGGCTCTCTGGGGACCCTAATGTAAGGACGAGGCTCTCTGGGGACCCTGATGTATGGGGGGGCTCTCTGGGGACCCTGATGTATGGGGGGAGGCTCTCTGGGGACCCTGATGTAAGGACGAGGCTCTCTGGGGACCCTAATGTAAGGACGAGGCTCTCTGGGGACCCTGATGTATGGGGGAAGGCTCTCTGGGGACCCTGATGTATGGGGGGAGGCTCTCTGGGGACCCTGATGTATGGGGGGGCTCTCTGGGGACCCTGATGTATGGGGGGGGCTCTCTGGGGACCCTGATGTATGGGGGGGGCTCTCTGGGGACCCTGATGTATGGGGGGGCTCTCTGGGGACCCTGATGTATGGGGGGGGGCTCTCTGGGGACCCTGATGTATGGGGGGGCTCTCTGGGGACCCTGATGTATGGGGGGGCTCTCTGGGGACCCTGATGTATGGGGGGGCTCTCTGGGGACCCAGATCTTTGGGGGGCTTTCTGGGGACCCAGATCTATGGGGGGCTCTCTGGGACCCTGATGTATAGGGGGGCTCTCTGGGGAGTTGACCCTGATGTATGTGGGGCTCTCTGGAGACCTTGATGTATGGGGGGGCTCTCTGGAGACCTTGATGTATGGGGGGGCTCTCTGGGGACCTTGATGTATGGGGGGGCTCTCTGGGGACCTTGATGTATGGGGGGGCTCTCTGGGGACCCTGATGTAAGGGGGGTTTCTCTGGGGACCCTGATGTAAGGAGGGGGCTCTCTGGGGACCTTGATGTAAGGAGGGGGCTCTCTGGGGACCCTGATGTAAGGAGGGGGCTCTCTGGGGACCCTGATGTAAGGAGGGGACTCTCTGGGAACCCTGATGTAAGGAGGAGGCTCTCTGGGGACCCTGATGTAAGGAGGAGGCTCTCTGGGGACCCTGATGTTTGGGGGGGCTCTCTGGAGACCCTGATGTATGGGGGGCTCTCTGGGGACCCTGATGTATGGGGGGGGCTCTCTGGGGACCCAGATCTATGGGGGGCTCTCTGGGGACCCAGATCTATGGGGGGCTCTCTGGGGACCCAGATCTATGGGGGGCTCTCTGGGACCCTGATGCATGGGGGGGCTCTCTGGGGAGTGGACCCTGATGTATGTGGGGCTCTCTGGAGACCTTGATGTATGGGGGGGCTCTCTGGGGACCTTGATGTAAGGGGGGCTCTCTGAAGACCTTGATGTAAGGGGGGGGCTCTCTGAAGACCTTGATGTAAGGGGGGCTCTCTGGGGACCCTGAGGTATGGGGGGTTTCTCTGGGGACTCTGATGTAAGGAGGGGGCTCTCTGGGGACCTTGATGTAAGGAGGGGGCTCTCTGGGGACCCTGATGTAAGGAGGGGGCTCTCTGGGGACCCTGATGTAAGGAGGAGGCTCTCTGGGGACCCTGATGTAAGGAGGAGGCTCTCTGGGGACCCTGATGTAAGGGGAGGTTCTCTGGGGACCCTGATGTAAGGGGAGGCTCTCTGGGGACCCTGATGTAAGGGGAGGCTCTCTGGGGACCCTGATGTAAGGGGAGGCTCTCTGGGGACCCTGATGTAAGGGGAGGCTCTCTGGGGACTTGTTTACATAGGCAGACCACAGTTCTGCCTCTGTTGGAAACGATCGTCGGGGCCTGGCGGACATGGGGTCCTCCGGACCCGCTGGTTAGCTCTCGGTGTGTCCAATCACAGCGGCAGCAGGTCAAACAGCATGCAGACCCGCAAGTGCAGAATCAA
Source organism: Aquarana catesbeiana (assembly GCF_042186555.1). NCBI lineage: Eukaryota > Metazoa > Chordata > Amphibia > Anura > Ranidae > Aquarana > Aquarana catesbeiana. The sequence goes on along the minus strand of NC_133328.1, from coordinate 64,341,203 downwards.
GTACCTGTACATGATTCTGCTCACAGGAGACGCAGCCCTGCAGTAAATGTATGTGGTTAAAGTGAGTTTATTTTTCTTTAATCTTTAAACATTTATTTTGAACATGAAGTAGAGAAATTCTGTGACCAATGCATGTAATGTAGCAGTGCAATATATACGTGGGGCTTTGTGAGGGTATGGCTTGTGTGTGGGTGGGTGGGGACTAAGGGGGCCCCATGAGCCCCTATTGCCCGGGGGCCCCATGAGTTGTCAGTCCGCCCCTGGTCATAGTCCATAGTAAATCATTCCTTCTTTCTTACAGGCAACTCATACTCTTCAGTCACAGCCAATTGCTGTGATGTTTAGAATCTCATTATCCAGGCACCTTAGATGTTGTTTCCTTTTATAATTGTGTTATAATGAAATATCCGACCAATTTATATAGATAAAATCAAGGCATTAATGCACCAACATGTTAACATGAAGCATTTCATTCAGCAGGCACCAACTGAAAATACATTTTTGATATCTCAAAAGCATAGATGATCTGGGAAGAAAAATTGCAGAGAAATGAAACTTCATCGTAAATAATTTTTTTTGCCGATCTCTGACTTCCAGCACTTTAATTTATTTTTCCAGAACCAAAACCAAGGAAGAAAAGTCTATAGACAAAAAGGATCAGAAAGCAGTTAAGCCTACATCCTCTGAGAGTAAAAAAAGGTCGAACCTACTGACTTCTTCACTACGGCGGCAATCAGGATTAAAAAGGTAGGAGCATGTTTATTTACCCTAGTTAAAATGTCATCAAGTTCATGAAGGGCAATGGCATTTACAACATTAGTTATTGTTAAACTTTTTCCAGGAATTTTTTTTTTTTTGGTGTCTGTTGTTAATGTGAATTATCTACCTTCACCCCATCTCGGTACCCAAGAATTGAACCAAAAAGAAAAATTTAAACAATTTTTTAGAAAATAGACAAAGTTAAAAACAGTTGGTACATAGATACAGTGGGGACGGAAAGTATTCAGACCCCCTTAAATTTTTCTCTCTTTGTTAAATTGCAGCCATTTGCTAAAATCATTTACATTCATTTTTTTCCTCATTAATGTACACACAGCACCCCACATTGACAGAAAAACTCAGAATTGTTGATTATTTTTGCAGATTTATTAAAAAAGAAAAACTGAAATATCACATGGTCCTAAGTATTCAGACCCTTTTCTCAGTATTTAGTAGAAGCACCCTTTTGATCTTATACAGCCATGAGTCTTTTTGGGAAAGATGCAACAAGTTTTTCACACCTGGATTTGGGGATCCTCTGCCATTCCTCCTTGCAGATCCTCTCCAGTTCTGTCAGGTTGGATGGTAAACGTTGGTGGACAGCCATTTTTAGGTCTCTCCAGAGATGCTCAATTGGGTTTAAGTCAGGGCTCTGGCTGGGCTTTTCAAGAACAGTCACAGAGTTGTTGTGAAGCCACTCCTTCATTATTTTAGCTGTGTGCTTAGGGTCATTGTCTTGTTGGAAAGTAAACCTTCGGCTCAGTCTGTGGTCCTGAGCACTCTGGATAAGGTTTTCGTCCAGCATATCCCTGTACTTGACTGCATTCATCTTTCCCTCGATTGCAACCAGTCATCCTGTCCCTGCAGCTGAAAAACACCCCCACAGCATGATGCTGCCACCACCATGCTTCACTGTTGGGACTGTATTGGACAGGTGATGAGCAGTGCCTGGTTTTCTCCAGACATACCGCTTAGAATTAAGGCCAAAAAGTTCTATCTTGGTCTCATCAGACCAAAGAATCTTATTTCTCACCATCTTGGAGTCTTGTCACATGAAAGCCCAACTCCATGTGGGCTTTCATGTGTCTTGCACTGAGGAGAGGCTTCCGTCGGGCCACTCTGCCATAAAGCCCCGACTGGTGGAGGGCTGCAGTGATGGTTGACTTTCTACAACTTTCTCCCATCTCCTGACTGCATCTCTGGAGCTCAGCCACAGTGATTTTTGGGTTTTTCTTTACCTCTCTCACCAAGGCTCTTCTCCCCCAATAGTTCAGTTTGGCCGGACGGCCAGCTCTAGGAAGGGTTCTGGTCATCCCAAATATCTTCCATTTAAGGATTATGGAGGCCACTGTGCTCTTAGGAACCTTAAGTGCAGCAGAAATTTTTTTGTAACCTTGGCCAGATCTGTGCCTTGCCACAATTCTGTCTCTGAGCTCTTCAGTCAGTTCCTTTGACCTCATAATTCTCATTTGCTTTCCTAATCAAGTCCAGTCAGTATAATCAAAGACAGCTGGATTCAAATGAAGGCGTAGAACCATTGTTACAATGCAACACAGTGCTAACTGTTTAAAAAAAAGATTTGAAGCCTCATTTAATTATTTTACAGCATTTTGGGATGCACAGACATGTGATGACATGAGTTGTGCTGTGTAAAAATGTAGACATGCTGCATTTTTATGCATCTCACACCACTGAACATCACCACACATGTACGGTGTAAAAAGGCCATATAGAGAACCATTGTTTTCTGTGTGCTCCAGCATTGACCCTTGGATGAGCAATGCTGATTAACCAGTTCTGGACCAGCCGCCGCAGTTGTACTGTGGCAGGTTGACTCGGCTGGGCGAAGCGACGTTACCTTACGCGACGATCAGATTCGCTTCAGAACCGATCAGTCTCCAGGCCCAGTCTCAGTCTTTCTGGCCTGGTGATCGGTTCTGGCGAATTAAATCCTTCCCTTGCCTGTGTAAGTGTAAACACAGGCAGGGGAGGTGATGTGATCTCCCCTCGTGGAACTCTTTTCTGTTCCAGAGAGAGGAGAGAAGACATGTCAGAGTAAGTTGCCACCAACACTACACTGACACAGTACACATAGACACATTTGTCACCCCCCGATCGCCCCCCCCAGTTAACCCCTTCACTCCCTGTCACAGTGTCACCCAGTGCAGTGTTCATATTTTTCTTAGATCACTGTACTGTGTCATTTGTGACAATAATCAGTGTAAGGGTACTTAGTAGTAGGCCCAGATAGGTCTAGGCATCCCCCAATAAAGGTTTAACCCCTTGATCACCCCTTGTCACCAGTGATCACTATATTAGTGTCAGGGGTGATGCTGGTTAGTTAGTTATTTTTTTATAGCGTCAGGGCACCCGTTGTATATTACCTAATAAAAGGTTTAACCCCCTGATCACCTGGTAGGTTATATCAGTTAGGCTTTAGCATCAGTTAGGGTCTGTGTCGCCCCAGGCAGCATCAGATTAGTGCCAGTAGTGTTAACACCCACGCACGTACCATACACCTCCCTTAGTAGTATAGTGTCTGAACGGATCGATATCTTTAAACTGATCAGAACTATATTAACGTCCCCAATAGTTTAGGTTTCCCAAAAACACAGCGTTAGCAGGTTAAGCCCTGCTAGCACCTGCGTTTAGCCCCTCCGCCCAGCCCAGCCCAGCCCAGCCCACCCAAGTGCAGTATCAATCGATCACTGTCACTTACAAAACACTAAACACATAACTGCAGCATTCGCAGAGTCAGGTTCTGATCCCTGCGAACGCTAACAGTTTTTTTGGTAGCGTTTGAGGCAGTCACTGACAGTCAGGTGCTCTTTCTTCCTGTGAGTTGCATTAGTGTACCAGTAAATTTAGAGGCCAAAATGTCCAATCGAAGGTACACTAGTGAAGAGGCCTACACCTTTCTGTGCCTGACAGATGAGAGTGAAGAGGAAGTCACCCATCTGTCTGATTCAGGCACAGAATACGAACCAGTAGACAGCAGTGGTACCCTGACCGATAGGTCTGACGACGGAGTAGTGGTGCCTGCCAGAGTCAGGCGTACCCGACCCCGTTCTTCTGCTGTTGAGGTGCAAGAACCGTAGGGCTCTCGTATGGAGCAGAGAGCCAGTACTAGTGCCGCTCATCCTTCTGGTGAACTGGCAAGCACCAGCGGCCTAGTACAATCTGGTCGTACATCCAGCACTGCAGTAACACTTGGTGATCTGGCGAGTCCCATGAGTGCAGTTCAAGCTGGCGAGGTGGCTAGCACAACTACTGTCCCGCAGCCACCAAGAAAAAGACAAACACAGGCCCGTCGAGCCCATAGTGCCCTTCCTGCTGCATTTGCCAATCCGAATTGGGAGCCCACCACTTCTGCAGCACCCATACTTCCCCCATTCACTGGCCAAACTGGAATTCAGGTGGAAACAGTTGATTTTACGTCACTTGAGTTTTATTCACTGTTTTTCACGGAAGATCTCTATAGATCTGTTGTGGACCAAAGCAGTTTGTATGCTGGTCAATTCATTGACGTTAATCCCCAGTTGGCCCTTGCCAGAGATTGGAGACCTATTACGGTCTCCGAATTTAAGACGTTCCTGGGCCTATCCCTCCTCATGGGCATAGTTAAAAAAGTGAGTTGCGGTCGTATTGGTCCACTGACACCAAATTAACCATTTGTTCTCTGCCTCCATGACCAGGACACGATACGAGCAGATCTTGCAGTTCATGTATTTCAATGACAATATCGTCCTTGGGGTGACCATGGATACGATCGGCTCCACAAAATTCGGCTCCTTGTTAACCACTTCAACCAATAGTTTGCAGCCTTGTTTACTCCCGATCAAGTTGTCTGCGTTGATGAGTCCCTGATTACGTTTTCTGGCCGCTTGTCTGTCAAACAGTATCTTCCCAGCAAGCGTGCCAGATATGGGGTCAAGATGTATAAGCTCTGTGACAGGTCAACAGGCTATACATACAGTTTTATGGTTTACGAGGGAAGAGATAGACGCGTGGAGCCTGAGAACTGCCCAGACTACATAGGGAGCGCTGGTAAGATTGTGTGGGACTTGGTGTCACCCTTATTCGGAAAGGGGTACCACTTGTACGTGGACAATTATTACACAAGTATGCCACTTTTTAGTCACCTTTTTGATTGTGGAATTGGCGCATGTGGCACTATGCGATCTAATCGCCGGGGCTTCCCCCAAAGGCTTGTAGAATCCCGACTTAGACGGGGGGAGAGAGCCTGCTTGAAATGTAATAATTGGTTAGCAGTGAAGTGGAGGGATACACGGAATGTTTACGTTCTGTCCTCCCTTCACACAGATATGACTGTCCAAATTCCTACGGTGACTGGTGTTGTGGAGAAACCCCTCTCTGTCCATGAATACAACCTTAACATAGGAGGGGTGGACCTCAACGACCAGTTGTTGGCGCCATACTTAATTGCCCGTAAGGCCAGACGCTGGTACAAAAATGTGTCTGTATATTTATTCCAATTGGCTCTGCTGAATCCTTATGTGCTATACAAAGCTTCAGGAGGAACTGGATCCTTCCTTAAATTCCAAGAAGAGATCATCACGGCCCTTCTGTTTCAAGACAGTGCTGTGGCCCACCTTCCCAACGCAAAGGCAGTGAGCTGGCTGCATGAGAGGCATTTTCCGTATGTCCTCCCTGGTACCCCTACCCAAAGAAATCCCCAAAGAAGATGTCGTGTCTGCAAAAAATGCGGATTAGGTGTGACACTCGCTTTTATTGTCCCTCCTGTCCTGACCAACCTGGTCTCCGCATCGGTGACTGTTTCAAACGCTACCACACACTAGTGGAGAATTAGCGTAGGGTACAGCATTGCACAGAGCCTAGGGCACACTTACACAGGGTCTCGAAAGATGAGATGGCCATCACATTTTGAGAGACCCTAATCTGGAATGTTTACAGTTTACAGTTTATATAAAAGTGCAAAAAAACCCCACACAAAATATAAATAAAAAATAAAAAAGCCAAAAATAGTTGTGGTTTTATTTTTCTTCTCTCTCTATTGTTCTCTCTCTTATGTTCACTCTCTATTCTCCACTCTATTGTTTACTCTCTATTGTTCTATATCTATTGTTCTCTCTCTTTTGTTACTGTATTTTAGAACAGTAATGTTTTATTTTTACTATGTTTTATTGTATTTTCTTTGCAGGTATGGTATGTCTTACTGTTATACTGTAATGTACTTTTTTTTATTGTTAACCATCATTTGCTTAGCAGATACGCCATTCAGCTGCAGCACGGGTTTATTTATTCTGAATAAACAACAATAAAGAGGGTCCCCTATTGGTGGACTTTTTAGGCACATGTAAAAACCATAGAAAAGTATACTTAGTACAAATATAATTTATTAAATTGACACACTAAAAATATAACAAAAACTATAACATCTATTGTTAGGAATGTGGGTCAAGTAGTGTTGCAATAATGCGTATACAGTGTTTGAGGCAGTACTCTTGCACCTGACACGTTTCGGAGTCAATTAAACTCCTTCCTCAGGGGTGGTGTACATTTGAGATAGTTCTATATTAGAGAAAATATATTGAGAAGATGATAATCAACATATGAATATCCATCAATAAAGCATTACATAATCTATTTTTCATATCTGATACACTTACATTAAACACTATGTTGGCTGACTTGACATTCCATAAGGTTTTTGACAAAAACAGCGACAGTGACATAGTCTGTCTACCCAGTATGCTCTTGACTCCGACACAAACAGACATCTATGTATTAACCACTTCAGCCCCGGAAGGATTTACCCCCTTCCTGACCAGAGCACTTTTTACAATTAGGCACTGTGTCGCTTTAACTGCTAATTGCGCGGTCATGCAGTGCTGTACCCAAACGAAATTTGCGTCCTTTTCTTCCCACAAATAGAGCTTTCTTTTGATGGTATTTGATCACCTCTGCCGTTTTTATTTTTTGCTCTATAAACGGAAAAAGACAGAAAATTTTGAAAAAAAATTATATTTTCTAATTTTGTTATAAAAAAAAATCCAATAAACTCAATTTTAGTCATACATTTAGGCCAAAATGTATTCGGCCACATGTCTTTGGTAAAAAAAATGTCAATAAGTGTATATTTTTGGTTTGCGCAAAAGTTATAGCGTCTACAAACTACGGTACATTTTCTGGGATTTACACAGCTTTGAGTTTATGACTGCCTATCTCATTTCTTGAGGTGCTAAAATGGCAGAGCAGTACAAACCCCCCCCAAATTACCCCATTTTGGAAAGTAGACACCCCAAGGAAATTTCTGAGATGCATGTTGAGCCCATCGAAAATTCAATTTTTTTGTCCCAAGTGATTAAATGACAAAAAAAAAAAAAATTTACAAAAAGTTGTAACTAAATGATATATTGCTCACACAGGCCATGGGCATATGTGGAATTGCACCCCAAAATACATTCTGCTGCTTCTCCTGAGTATGGGAATACCACATGTGTGGGACTTTTTGGGAGCCTTGCTGCGTACGGGGCCCCGAAAACCAAGCACCGCCTTCAGAATTCCTAAGGGCGTACATTTTTGATTTCACTCTTCACTACCTATCACAGTTTTGAAGGCCATAAAATGCCAAGATGGCACAACCCCCCCCCCCCCAAATGACCCCATTTTGGAAAGTAGACACCCCATGCTATTTGCTGAGAGGCATGTTGAGTCCATGGAATATTTTAAATTTTGACACAAGTTGCGGGAAAATTACAGACTTTTTTTTTTTTTTTGCACAAAGTTGCCACTAAATGATATATCGCTCAAACATGCCATGGGCATATGTGGAATTACACCCCAAAATACATTCTGCTGCTTCTCCTGAGTACAGGGATACTACATGTGTGGGACTTTTTGGGAGCCTAGCCGCGTACGGGGCCCCAAAAACCAAGCACTGCCTTAAGGATTTCTAAGGGCATAAAGTTTCGATTTCACTCCTCACTACCTATCACAGTTTTGAAGGCCATAAAATGCCCAGATGGCACAAAACCCCCCCAAATGACCCCATTTTGGAAAGTGGACACCCCAAGCTATTTGCTGAGAGGCATGTTGATTCCATGGAATATTTTATATTTTGACACAAGTTGCTGGAAAGTGACCATTTTTTTTTTTTTTTTTGCACAAAGTTGTCACTAAATGATATATTGCTCAAACATGCCATGGGCATATATGGGATTACACCCCAAAATACATTCTGTTGCTTCTCCTGAGTACAGGGATACCACATGTGTGGGACTTTTTGGGAGCCTAGCTTCATACGGGGCCCCGAAAACCAATCACCGCCATCAGGCTATCTAAGGGTGTAAATTTTTGATTCACTCCTCACTACCTATCACAGTTTCGAAGGCCATAAAATGCCAAGATAGCACAAACCCCCCCCCAAATGACCCCATTTTGGAAAGTAGACACCCCAAGCTATTTGCTGAGAGGCATGGTGAGTATTATGCAGCTCTCATTTGTTTTTGAAAATTAAGAAAGACAAGAAACATTTTTTTTTCTTTTTTCAATTTTCAAAACTTTGTGAAAAAAAGTGAGGTCTGCAAAATACTCACTATACCTCTCAGCAAATAACTTGGGGTGTCTACTTTCCAAAATAGGGTCATTTGGGGGGTTTTGTGCCACCTGGACATTCCATGGCCTCCGAAACTGTGATAGGCAGTGAAGAGTGAAATCAAAAATTTACGCCCTTAGAAAGCCTGAAGGCGGTGCTTGGTTTTCGGAGTCCCGTACACGGCTAGGCTCCCAAAAGGTCTCACACATGTGGTATCCCCGAACTCAGGAGAAGCAATAGAATGTATTTTGGGGTGTAATTTCACATATTCCCATGGCATGTTTAAGCAATATATCATTTAGTGACAACTTTGTGCAAAAAAAAAAAAAAAAAATTTGTCTTTTTCCCGCAACTTGTGTCACAATATAAAATATACCATGGACTCGACATGCCTCTCAGCAAATAGCTTGGGGTGTCTACTTTCCAAAATGGGGTCATTTGGGGGGGGGTTTGAACTGTCCTGGCATTTTATGCACAACATTTAGAAGCTTATGTCACACATCACCCACTCTCCTAACCACTTGAAGACAAAGCCCTTTCTGACACTTTTTGTTTACATGAAAAATTTATTTTTTTTTGCAAGAAAATTACTTTGAACCCCCAAACATTATATATTTTTTTTTAAGCAAATGCCCTACAGATTAAAATGGTGGGTGTTTCATTTTTTTTTCACACAGTATTAGCACAGCGATTTTTCAAACGCATTTTTTTGGGAAAAAACACACTTTTTTAAATTTTAATGCACTAAAACACACTATATTGCCCAAATGTTTGATGGCATAAAAAAGATGATCTTAGACCGAGTACATGGATACCAAACATGACATGCTTTAAAATTGCGCACAAACGTGCAGTGGCGACAAACTAAATACATTTTTAAAAGCCTTTAAAAGCCTTTACAGGTTACCACTTTAGATTTACAGAGGAGGTCTACTGCTAAAATTACTGCCCTTGATCTGACCTTCGTGGTGATACCTCACATGCATGGTGCAATTGCTGTTTACATTTGACGCCAGACCGACGCTTGCGTTCGCCTTTGCGTGAAAGCAGGGGGGGACAGGGGTGCTTTTTTTTTTTTTTTTTTTTTATTATTTTTTTGCTTTTTTATCTTATTTTTAAACTGTTCCGTTCATTTTTTTATTTTTTAATCATTTTTATTGTTATCTCAGGGAATGTAAATATCCCCTATGATAGCAATAGGTAGTGACAGGTACTCTTTTTTGAAAAAATTAGAACCTAGATCTCTCCTCTGCCCTCAAAGCATCTGACCACACCAAGATCGGTGTGATAAAATGCTTTCCCAATTTCCCAATGGCGCTGTTTACATCCGGTGAAATCTGAGTCATGAAATGCTCTTAGCTTCCGGTTTCTTAGGCCATAGAGATGATTGGAGCCATTCTGGCCTCTGATCAGCTCTATGGTCAGCTGGCCGAATCACCGGCTGCATTCTCGGGTTCCAAAAACATGGAAGACGGTGCATTGGGGCATTGTAAAAGCAGTCTAGAGGCTAATTAGCCGCTAGGATTGCTTTTACATGAAATCCGATCGCTGGCTGAAAAGAATGATACCAAGATGATACCTAAACCTGCAGGCATCATTCTGGTATAACCACTCAAAGTCCAGCAACATACCAGTACATTGCTGGTCCTTGTTGGGCATATATTGTAAGCTTTTTTTTCATGCAGCCTGTGGGCTGAACGAAAAAAAGATATTGATTGGTGGGTATGCCCACCATTAGAATACCTCCCTTCATCCACCCACTTCTAATGATGGGCATACATGCACCGTTTATATATGCATGGGGGCATCCTCCCGCAAAAGGTAGGAGCAAATCGCTCCTCCACCCACTGCTGCCCCCACGCTTCGGCATATATGCTGAAGTATGTAACTGTGGTGGCGAAATCACCTCCGGCAGCGCTGGAGTCAAGGCTTTATGTATCGTGGGAGCAAACGCTGTTGCTGTCAAGATAAATAAATCCGCTCTGCAGCTGAATGGTGTACCTGCTAAGCAAATGATGGTTAACAATAAAACAAAGTAACATTACAGTATAACAGTAAGACTTACCATACCTGCAAAGCAAATACAAAAAAAAATAGTAAAAAATAAAACATTTAAACGCAACCTGTGCCTAAAATATATATATGCCGAATCATGGGGGCATCCTCCCGCAAAAGGCAGGAGCAAATCACTCCTCCACCCACTGCTGCCCCGACGCTTTGGCATATATGCCGAAGTATGTAACTGTGGTGGTGAAATCACCTCCGACAGCGCTGGAGTTACGGCTTTATGTATCGTGGGAGCAAACGCTGTTGCTGTCAAGATAAATAAATCCACTCTGCAGCTGAATGGCGTACCTGAAAACAAAAAAATGGTTACCAAACATGATAAAAACATAACAACAGTAAAACATTGCAGAATAGAATACAGTAAAAAAGAGAAGAACAATAGAGAGAGAGAGAACAATAAAACGACAACTATTTTTGGTTTTTATTATTTTATATTTTTTTTGTGTTTTTGTGTTTTTGTGTTTTTGTTTTTTTTTACGTTTTTTTTTTTTTTTTACACTTTTCTTTGTTGTAACTTTAACTTTTGTAACTGGTACCAGGTTTGGGTCTCTCAAAATGCGATGGCATCTTGGGAGGCCCTGTGAAAGTGTATCCTAGTCTGTGCAGTGCTGTACCCTACGCTAATACTCAACTACTGTATGGTAGTGTTCAAAACATTCACCAATGCAAAGACCAGGATTGTCAGGACAGAAGGGACAATAATACCGGGTGTCACGCCTAAATCCGCGCTTGCTGCAGACACAACATCTTTTTTGGGGGGCTCGTTGGGTAGGGGTACTCGGGAGGACATAAAGAAAATGCCTCTCATGCAGCCGGCTTACTGCATTTGGTTGGGAAAGGTGAGGTGGAAACAGAAGAGCTCTGACGATCTCTTCCTGGAATTTAAGGAAGGATCCAGTCCGTCCTGAAGCTCTGTATAGCACATAAGCGTTCAGCAAAGCCAATTGAAATAAATAAACAGACACTTTTTTGTACCAGCATCTGGCCTTACGGGCAACTAGGTACAGCGCCAACAACTGGTCGTTGAGGTCCACCCCTCCCATATTTTGGTTATATTCGTGGACATAGAGGGGTTTCTCCACAACACCAGTCGTCGTAGTAATTTGGACCGTCGTGTCTGCATGAAGGGAGGTAAGAACGAAAACATTCTTATTGTCCTTCCACTTCATAGCGCGCAAATTATTACACTGCAAGCAGGCTCTCTCCCCCAGCCTAAGACGGGAATCTACAAGCCGCTGGGGAAAGCCCCGGCGATTAGGTCGCACGGTGCCACATGCTCCAATCTGATGATCAAAAAGGTGACTAAAAAGTGGCACGCTCATGTAATAATTGTCCACGTACAAGTGGTACCCCTTTCCGAATAAGGGTGACACCAAGTCCCATACTATCTTGCCAGCACTTCCTATGTAGTCAGGGCAGTTTGTCAGCTCTACGTGACTATCTTTGCCCTCGTAAACCATAAAACTACATGTATAGCCTGTGGCCCTGTCACAGAGCTTATACATCTTGACCCCGTATCTGGCACGCTTGCTGGGAAGGTACTGTTTGAATGACAAGCGGCCAGAAAATTTAATCAGGGACTCATCAACGCAGACAACTTGATGGGGAGTAAACAAGTCTGCAAAACATTGGTTGAAGTGGTTTATGAGGGGCCGAATTTTGTAGAGCCGATCGTATTCAGGGTCTCCACGAGGACGACAGAGTTCATTGTTGTTGAAGTGCATGAACCGCAAAATCTGCTCGTATCGTGCCCTGGTCATGGAGGCAGAGAACAAGGGCATATGGTGAATTGGGTCAGTGGACCAATATGACCACAACTCACTCTTTTTAGTTATGTCCATGTTGAGGGAAAGGCCCAGAAAGAGCTTAAATTCGGAGACCGTAATTGGTCTCCAATCTCTGGCAAGGGAGGACTGGGGAATAGTGGCGATGTGTTGACCAGCGTATAAATTGCTTTGGTCCACAATAGATCTATAGATATCTTCGGTGAAAAACAGTGAATAAAAATCAAGTGGCGTAAAATCAACTGTTTCCACCTGAATTCCGGGTTGGCCAGTGAATGGGGGAAGTACGGGTGCTGCAGAAGTGGTGGGTACTTAATACGGATTGGCGAATGCAGCAGGAAGGGCACTATGGGCACGACGGGCCTGTGTTCGTCTTCTTGGTGGCAGCGGGACATTACTTGTGCTTGCCACCTTGCCAGCTTGAACTGCACTTATGGGACTCGCCACGTCACCACGTGATACTGCAGTGCTGGATGTACGACCAGGGTGTACTAGGCTGCTGGTGCTTGCCAGTTCACCAGAAGGAATAGCGGCGCTAGTACTGCTCTGCTCCATACGAGAGCCCTGCAGTTCTTGCACTTCAAGGACAGAAGAAGAAGATTGGGGTCTGGTACGCCTGACCTTGGCAGGGACCACAACTCCATTGTCAGAGCTATCTGTCATGGAGCCACTGTCATCTACAGGATCGTATTCTGAGGCTGAATCTGACAGGTGAGTGACTTCTTGTTCACTATCTGTCATGCTCAGAAACGTGTAGGCCTCTTCACTAGTGTACCTTCGATTTGCCATTTTGGGCTCTAAATTTAGGGGTACACTAGTGAGACTCACAGGCAAAGAAGCTCCTGACTGTTAGCGACTGATTCAAAACACTACCAAAAAACTGTTAGCAATCACAGGGATCAGGCCTGACTCTGCGAACGCTGCAGTTATGTGTGCTTAGTGTTTTGTAAGTGTCAGTGATCGATCGATACTGCACTTGGGTGGGCTGGGCTGGGCTGAGGGGCAAAATGCAGGTGCTAGCAGGTATCTGGGCTGATCCCGCTAACACTGTGTTTTTGGGAACCCTAAACTTCTGGGGACGCTAGTATAGATCTGATCGGATCAGATATCGATCCGTTCAGATACTATAGCACTAAGGGAGGTGTATGCTGCGTGCGTGGGTGTTAGCGGTACTGGCGCTAAACTGACGCTGCCTGGGGCGACGCAGACCTTATCTGACCCTAAAAACGTAACTTATATCACCGCCGGGCAATTAGGGGGTTAAACCTTTATTAGGTAATAAATGGCGGTGCCCTAAAACTATAATAAACTAAGTAACTAACCAGCGTCACCCGTAACAATTTTATTGTGATCACTGGTTAAAGGGTTAACTAGGGGGCAATCAGGGGGTTAAAACCTTTAGTAGGTATTATATGGGGGTCCCTCTCGCTATAAAACGCTGATGGCGAACCTATATACTTACCTCCCTAACTAGCGTCACCTGTGTCACTAATACAGCGATCAGAAAAACGATCGCTTAGTGACACTGGTGACGGGGGGGTGATCACGGGGTTAACCTTTATTAGGGGGGGTTAGGGGGGTACCCTAGACCTAAAGGGGGGTACCCCAGACCTAAAGGGGGCTAACCCTAACTGCCCTAACACTTATGACTGTCACAAACTGACACCTATGCAAAAAAAACAAAACTGCTATTGGTGTCACTGTGACAGGGGGTACAGGGGGGTGATCGGGGGGTGATCGTGGGGTGACTGGGGGGTGAAAAGTGTGCCTGCGTGTTCTACTGTACGTGTAGTGTTGGTGCAACTCACATTGATGTCTTCTCTCCTCGGCGCCGGAACGAAAAAGACCGGCTCGAGGAGAGATGACATCACTTCCTCTGCCGCTGTTTACATTACAGCAGCAGAGGAAGAATTTCATTCGTGGGGAGCGATCGTGAGGGGGTGGCCACGAATGAGTGGCCTCCCCCTCAGCCTGTAATGCTTCCCCACTGATGCCGACCGCCTCGGGCACTGGGGGGGAGGCAGATCACGTACCAGGTACGTGATTTTGTCTGCCCGTGCCATTCTGCCGCAGTATATCTGCGTAAGGCGGTCGGCAAGTGGTTAAGGGTGGTGTAAATCTGTATATGGGTGGAAATGGATTTTACTCCACAAAAATGTATGCATAGTATTTTCTTCAAAAAGAAGAGAGAAGCCCAAAAAATGGGCGTAAAATAAGTACTTGAGGCTCCACTGAGGCCGAGAAGCAACTCCTGCAAAAGATGTGATAACGTAAGTGTATAATAAGGGATCCTATTTATTGTTTCAGTGTTCAATATAATAAGGAAGCTAGTTCACAGGGTTAAAACTCATACCTGGAGGTGGCTCAGCAGTTGATGCTCATAGATGTGTATTTGATAGCTAAAAAGATGGTAGATAGAATAAAGTGTTCAATTAATTAACTATTAAATTTCAGATATTACTTTCAAATATTCTGTCTTTACACTAGAGAGTTATGTAAAGGGACGATATATAAATACTGTAATATTATACAGCCAGATGAGATTAATTTGCTTGATGAAACTATAATTATCATATATATAGAGTATATGCGATAAAAATAACATGGAGTATAATAGTTTTCGTGTAGTCAGTTCTATATGGGGTTAATCTATTAAATTAACTGGGAGTAGCCAGGGAAATCCCAGGTATAACCCAATTATGATATAATTAACAAGTTTAAGCTGGAAACAGATTAAATGATAGCTCATTCGTTGATATAGTATAGAAGTACAGACTTAGGTACTAGTTTCTCCAAGCAGAAAATGTATAAAGAGGTGAAAGAGTTATTGTAACTCTGTAACCTCTGAATAAAGCTAGTAAGCTTTGGTTAGGAATTAATTGTAGTATATAAGGTGTTGAAAAACGTTTCTATATGATCAGTCTGATATTGAGTTAATCAAACAAAGAAAGTCCCATACACAGCCTCAGTGTATAAGTTCTGAGAGTGAAGCTGGCCAGCCTAAGCTAGTGTAATAGTACTTGAAAAAAGGTTATTAACTTACATGGCAAAGGAGTAGGTCAGATCATGCAGCTGTCCAGGCCGGTATCATCCCGCAGTATATGGAGGATGTCCGGCATAAGAATCAGCTGCATTATAAAGCCTCTCTCCCCCAATCAGCTGTTGATATCTAATACAACAGCTGATGTAGTGGGAGGGAGAGGAGGCAGGTGCGAGCCATATATGGCCCCCTGGGAGGAGTGAGTGCCGTCCCGTCCGCGGCGCGCATGCGCGAGCCTATGCGTCGGGGCGTTGGCACGCCCACTCCACCCACCGACACAGAATGCTTCCCTGGTGGACTGCGCATGTCCACCAGGGTCGCAAGATGGAGGCCAGTCGAGAATGGGAGCATACTGTAGCCTCACATAGAGCCGCCACGGGTTATATAGCCTGGGCGGCTTTTTGTGCCGGGCGAGCGTCAAGTTTGAGGCGACATGATGTTATGAAAACATCCACTTAAAAATAAATTGTAAAAGATAAAAAATGAAAATACAAATAGAATGGCAATTTTGTGATTTTCCGGAAGCAAGAGAGTACTGGTGTCAGGCAAGGTCTCACAGGTATAAAAGACATTTTGGGATGTAGGTTTACATATTAGAAAATGTATAGGTTTACATATCAGAAAATGTATATAGGCAAAGAGATCCAAAACATGAGACTGATTGAGGTAATATATATATTACATATATATATATACCTCAATCATTCTCATGTTTTGGATCTCTTTGCGCAAAGGCGAACGCAAGCGTTGGTCTGGTGTAATTTGTACACAGCAATTGCACCATGCATGACAGGTATCACCGCAAAGGTCAGATCGAGGGCAGTAATTTTAGCAGTAGACCTTCTCTGTAAATCTGAAGTGGTAACCTGTAAAGGATTTTAAAGGCTTTTAAAAATGTATGTAGTTTGTCGCTGCTGCACGTTTGTGCGCAATTTTAAAGCATTTCGTGTACTCGGCATAATATCATCTTTTTTATTTCATCAAACATTTGGGCAATATAGTGCGTTTTAGTACATTAAAAATAAAAAAAGTGTTTTTTTTTCCAAAAAAATTGCATTTGAAAAATCGCTGCGCAAATACTGTGTGAAAAAAAATTGCAACACCCACCATTTTAATCTGTAGGGCCTTCGCTTTAAAAAAAGATATAATGTTTGGGGGTTCAAAGTAATTTTCTAGTAAAAAACAAAATATTTTTTCATGTAAACAAAAAGTGTCAGAAAGGGCTTTGTCTTCAAGTGGTTGGAAGAGTGGGTGATGTGTGACATAAGCTTCTAAATGTTGTGCATAAAATGCCAGGACAGTTTAATCCCCCCCCCCCCCCAAATTACTACTTTTTGGAAATTAGACACCCTAAGCTATTTGCTGAGAGGCATGTTGAGTCCATGGAATATTTTATATTTTGCCACAAGTTTCGGGAAAATTACAAACTTTTTTTAAATTATTTTTTTTGCACAAAGTTGTCACTAAATTATATATTGCTCAAACATGCCATGAGCATATGTGGAATTTCACCCCAAAATACACTCTGCTGCTTCTCCTGAGTATGGGGATACCACATGTGTGAGACTTTTTGGGAGCCTAGCTGCATACGGGGCCCCAACCAAGCACCGCCTTCAGGCTTTCTAAGGGCGTAAAATGGCGATTTCACTCCTTACTACCTATCACAGTTACGGAGGCCCTGAAATGTCCAAATAGCTTGAAGTGTTTTCTTTCCAAAATGGGGTCATTTGGGGCAGTTTTGTGCTATCTTGATATTTCATGGTCTCCGAAACTGTGATAGGTAGTGAGGAAGTGAAATCACCATTTTACGCCCTTAGAAAGCCTGAAAGTGGTGATTGGCTTTTGGGGCCCCGTACGCGGCTAGGCTCCCAAAAAGTCTCACACATGTGGTATCCCCATACTCAGGAAAAGCAGCAGAATGTAATTTCACATATGCTCTTCCAACCACTTGGACAAAGCCCTTTCTGACACTTTTTGTTTAATTGAAAAAATATTTAGTTTTTTGCTAGAAAATTACTTTGAACCCCCAAATATTATATCTTTTTTAAAGCAAAGGCCCTACAGATTAAAATGGTGGGTGTTGCAATTTTTTTGTGCAAAAAATCAAAACAAAAAAAAAAAAATGTTTGTCATTTTCCGCAACTTGTGGCAAAATATAAAATATTCCATGGACTCAACATGCCTCTCAGCAAATAGCTTGGGGTGTCTACTTTCCAAAATGAGGTCATTTGTAGGGAGGGGGGGGGGGGGTTGTGCTATCTTGGCATTTTATGGCCTTTGAAACTGTGATAGGTAGTGAGGAGTGAAATCAAAAATGTACGCCCTTATATCATTTAGTGACAACTTTGTGTAATTTTTTTTTTTTTTTTGTCATTTTTCAATCACTTCTGACAAAAAAAAATAAAATATCCAATGGGCTCAACATGCCTCTCAGCAATTTCCTTGGGGTGTCTACTTTCCAAAATGGGGTCATTTGGGGGGGGGGGGGTTGTACTGCCCTGCCAATTTAGCACCTCAAGAAATGAGATAGGTAGTCATAAACTAAAAGCTGTGTAAATTCCTGAAAATGTACCCTGTAGATGCTACAACTTTTAAACAAACCAATAAATGTACATGTATTGACATTTTTTTTACCAAAGACATGAAGCTGAATACATTTTTGCAATTACAATGTATGACTAAAATTGAGTTTATTGGATTTTTTTTAAAACAAAAAGTAGAAAATATCATTTTTTTTTCAATATTTTTGGTCTTTTTCTGTTTATATCGCAAAAAATAAAAATCACAGAGGCAATCAAATACCATCAAAAGAAAACTATTTGTGGAAAAAAAAGGAAGCAAACTTTGTATGGGTACAGCATTGCATGACCACGCAATTACCAGTTAAAGCAGCGCAGTGCCAAATTGTAAAAAGTGCTCTGGTCATTGAGCAGCCAAATATTTCAGGGCTGAAGTGGTTAATGCAGCTTAATACAAGTGGTGAAAACTAGCTCTTACAAACCTTTGCAAGTTATAATTTGATGCCTAGATAATCTCACTTTTGATAGCTTAATAGGCTATGCAATGTGTAGGTTCAACCACTTAAGATCTGGTAACACTCAAACAAGTAGAAGATCAGGAATAAAGACACAGGTTTTATGAATAAAATCAAAATATATGGCCCAAGTAAGAAGCAAATGCACATAGTAGCCATCTTTTTTGTGGTATATACTGTACACAAAACAGGACGTGATCGTTAAAGTGGCTGTAAAGGCACAAGAATTTTTACCTTCATGCATTCTATGCATGAAGGTAAAAAACCTGTGTGCAGCAGCCCCCCCCCCAGTCCCCACTAATACTTACCCAATCCCCTTCTCGATCCAGCGATGTCCACGAGAGCCTTGCCTCGCTGGGGACTCGCACTCCTGATTGGCTATTGGCAGCAGCGGGAGCCATTGCCACCCGCCGCTGTCAATCACGGCCAGTGAGCCAATCAGGAGACGAAGGGGGCAGGGCTGAACCGCAGCTCAGTGTGTGAATGGACACTCAGAGCAGCGGCTTGGCTCCGGTGCCCCCAAAGCAAGCTGCTTGGTGTGGGGGTACCCCACAGGAGGGAGGAGCCACGAGCGCCGGCGTGGGACCCAAGAAGAAGGGGATCCAGGCCACTCTGTGCAAAACCACTGCACATAGCAGGTAAGTATATAAGTGTAAGTAAAATCTGATTTAATTGAGGATAGAAAACATGGGAACAAACAATTCAGCATGACAGATTGGTACACTTGAACAGTCTGTTGTTTAGTCTGGTTAGGGGAAACCTTAATTAACTTATAAGTGACGTTTTCGATAAAGAAACAAATCCCACATGTGGCATATCTTTTTAATTTCTGAAGAAAAGCTGTGAGACAGAGAAAGATAATACAGGCAGTCCTTGAGTTATGAACATTTAGGCTGCATTCACACCTGAGCGTATTGTTTTCGGGTGTTTTTTAGGGGTTTTTTTGGCGTCTTTTCAGTCTTTTTTTGGGGTGTTTTTGCAGCATTTTTGTACAAGCGTTTTGAGGTCCAAGAGTCACCAATGTAAAAAGCAGTAAAACGCCTGTAATCTGCCTAAAAAGAAGCTCATGTACTTTTTTGAGCTTCAATCGTTTTGCTTCAGGCGACGAAAAGCTCAGATGTGAACAGAGGCCATTTAAATGAATAGGATTTTGCTTGTTGGGCGTCTTGGAACTTTTGAGATGAGCGTCTTACGAGCTGAAAACGCTCTGTGTGAATGCAGCTTTAAGTTCCAAACGACTCGTACTTACGAATGGAGGGAGAAACAGGAAGTAAGAAGAAATCTACCCCTAGGAAGGGAAATTCACCCCTGGGTGGAGTTATCATAGGAAAAAGGTGTCTCCACTGAAGCTTTATCACCAATCCTTGTTTCAGAAAGTTGACAGAAAGTGAGGTGAAATCTTCTGAACAGGGGCACAGACAGCAAAACAAACATTGCGGGGTATTAACCCTTTCCTATGCTTTTCAAAAAACATAAACATTTTTGGCTGGAGTTACACTTAAAAAATGTACCTGTTCCAACTTACATACAAATTCAACTTAAGAACAAACCTACAGACCCGATCTTGTCCCCTAACCTGGGGACTGCCTGTAGACAGTAAGAAAAGGGTAAAAAGGGGGAATTGGGGTTTGATAAAGGGGGTGAAGGTCAAGGAAAGGGGTATCATGAAAAATGAGGTAATATTGTTGTCAAAATGGATTGAGCTTATAAGATCCCTGTGAGAAATGTGCTTTGAATTTAGGGGTTCTTATATAGACTAGACATGCAGTGCATATGGCTTAAAAATGTTCTGTCTTATCCTCGTCTTTAGAAAGTATTTGCTTCATCTGCATAATACTTTTTATCATTAAAAAGCAGGCCTTGAGCTCCAGTCTGTTACTGTGCCAGGCTGAGGTGATCATCGTCAACCACAACCTGCTGCAGGCAGGAGGAAGCCTTTCCTTGGTCTGTCTTCTTTCTCCCAGGGATCAAGCTCCACGATTGTAACTTTATAGCAAGTCACAAGGTGAAAGGCTGCAGTAGGGTCATCTGTGTCAGACAACTTTGAACACAGCCAAGAACTGCAAAGATGTCTCTGAGCCAGCATTTCAGTCCAGAAAGTAGATGCTGACACTGGATAATGCATGAATCTGTGGGAGGTAATAAATATCTGGAAGTGTTACACTTACACATTACTTAGCATGCTGCACTTCTCTTGAAAAATACTGTATATCTTAAGCATAATCGGAGAAAAGTCACAATTTGTCCTTATAATAGTCATAATTTGTCCTTATTTGCAAACATTTACTGTAATGCATGTAATGAAGTAAAGCCTGCCAAGTGTGGCTCATATTTCAGCTGATTCCTGTTGAATTTGAGCCATAGGCGGTCCTGTCAATACCACCCAGCTTGGCAGAAGTTAATTTTTCAATCAACTTTTGTTGAAGGAGCTGGATGGAAATTTGTTGGCCAAACAGGGAATGCATCCATTGTGATGTAGTTACTTTTCGGGTATTCTGATGACTGTCACAATAGCCAACAGGGGAGATTCCTTCATCCATGCTGCTTGGTGTAGATATAGAAACCTATTAAACTTTTCTTGTACATCTTGTGGGCTTTATGTTATGTAAAACAGATGAGACACACTTTTAAGTTGTTATTTCTCTGTGGTTGGACAAGGGAATATTCATTTTATTTTTAAAGTTGATGTAAAACCCCAGCAAGCGATCAAACAATTCACAGCCTTATAACTTCTATATGATTTCCACAGTGAAAAAAAAAAATTAAATACAGTAAATCTCCTAAATGCTTTGTTTTGCCTTTTCTTATAGCGGTCATGTGTCTGCTGTGTTTGTAGCTGAAGTTCAGAGCTCCAAGGGCTGTGGGATATGTTCTGGTGCTCGCACCTTCATAATACACAACCATGATCTAAAAATATATATTTAATGGCTGCACAATTTTGTTTTGCTATCAAATAGCATAATTAAATACCAAGAGATCTGTTTTAAAAGTTTAGACTTACCTCCACATGTTGCTTTGCTACACTCTTACGTGTTGATATTGGTACTTCCTACAGAAGCTGCTGTCAGTCAAAGACCTTGGGTGGGTGTTTAGCTGACTGTGATGTTAAAGGGTGACACAGTGGACTTCAGGAGCGCTGGCATGTCGGCATGCAGAAGCGTGCACACCCGACTGACAGCACTGCCACGGTAACCTTGTGGTTAGAGTTGTCACTCACTAATTTAAAGAAGAACATGCTGCCAGGATCAACAAGTATTTTTAAATGCCTCTTAAAGAAATATAAAAAAAAAGGCTGGAAAGCTACAGTGAGATTAGTGAGAGGAAGCAAATAAATAGCAATCATATATTTGTTTTTTAAATACAGTGGAACCTTGGTTTACGAGTAACGCGGTTAACGAGCGTTTTGAAAGAAGAGCAGCTTTTTTTTTTAAATCCTGACTTGGTTTGCGAGTGTTGTCTGGCAAAACGAGAAGGATACAAGCCAATGGGGTGTGCAGTACCGCATTTGGCCAGATTGCATTTTATACTCTGTATAAATAGTTAAACTATTTATACAGAGAAAGTGAAGACTGAGAATAAATGGGATGCTACCATCTGGTCTGTTATTTCATAGGCGTTGGATGCAGCCATTGAGTTGAGTTGTCCTTATGAACTGTAATATGTCTAGCACTCAAGACTAGACTAAAAAAATGGAATGATCATTGCCCAAAGATTAACTTTGATTGATGTGGAGCAAAAACAGATGGTTATAAATTGAACAGATAATGAGCGGCTGCCTGTGATTTGTTTAATTTCTTCAGGCGTACGCCTCCTCCTCCCTCTCATTTAAATTTGGAATTTTTAAGTTGGGGAAGATTTAAAAAGAAAAAAAAAAGAATATTCATATTATTGGTAACAAAGATTCACTCTTGTTAAAAGGTAATTCAGAACAGATGTGACATTCATGATGGTACATCTCCCACATCTAGGTATTCACGTAATTATTTTTCTATCTAATTTCACTTTGAGACGTACCGAGATTTCAATCACATTCTGTAATCCAATCCTGGAAAATAATTGTTCAAGGAATGTGAAGGCACGCTGACTTTTTATGAATGATTAGTTGTGATTAATAAAGCATTTAAGAAATGGCAAATCAATTGTTGTCTCAGTATTATAACTTATATAGTCAAATACTATGGAGTGGTAGTCTGATTAATTAAATTAAAATACAAGTAGGCAATTTTTAATACAGCTTCTGGCATAGTATATATATTTGATTTTTTGTATGTACAGTATCTTTATTGATTCAGACTCAATTGTGGTTTTCAGTATTATAACTGCTTTGAAGAAATTAATGATGATAGCAGCAGCAATTACTGCTATTAATGTTTTTATTTATTATCATTAGACTGGATGCAGAAGCCTTGGTGCTGGCACTGCTAGAAGAAAAATTCAGACCAGTGATAGCAAATGCTCATTTGATGGAATTCTGCTTCTTAAATAGTTTGGTTTATTTAATTCACAAATTCCTACTGTTGTGCTTTCATATTGTTATGTATTACAGCATTTCCCCAATCTTTCATAGATTATGCTATTGTAAATATAAAATGTAAATTTTTTACCGGACTATAGGGAGCTCCCTGTAGTAGACAAGAACTCACCCAAGCTCTACCGCAAAGTGAAGGGATGATGAGCTGAGTATCGGTAGCTTTTCAGCTGTAGCCCTGCTGTTAGTGCTCAAAAAAGAAATATAAGAGGAAGCATTCATATTGCCGGCATTTTTCATTTATCTTAAGCTTCCTGTAGTGTTTGTAATGGCAGTGATCTCTAGCATATCTCATGCATCATTCCCACAGTCTCCAACTATTACTGTAGCATCTTTCAGCCTGGTACACACTACCAGGCTTAAAGCTGCCCGCTGGGTTGAATGGAAAAAAAAATGACATCAAAATTAACATTGGTTATATATCACAACGGCTAAATCTGTGTCTCTAGTGCATGTTCAAACCTTAATACCATAAATAGTAATATGTTATTAGATTTTTACTCCAGGAGTATACAGTATGAGCTTAAAAGTGCTTAAATAATGCATTACAATTTAACTAAACCCATTTGATTTTAGTCGACTAGAATGTACTGTATTTTAGTCAGCTAAAATACCACTAAAACTAAAATGATTCAGATGACTAAAATAAGACTAAAACTAAAATGGCATTTTAGTCAAACGATTATGAGTAAAATTAAATAAAAATCTGACGTCAAAATGAACACTGCTGCACATGCGAGTGGTCTCCACATTGTCAGCCAGGCGTGACCTGGTTACAGTTTGTTGAAAGTCTTTCCCCACCATCAGGGGCCCTGGTGAAGAAGCAGGCCGATGCTTAGACTTTGCACCCTGGGGAACCCTAAGTTGGCTTTCTACAAGCACTTGCTACCGTAGAACCTGACCCTTAGAGGTGAGAATAACTGTGTATTTTTTGCAGGGAGCTAATGCTTTTATATATTTAGATTTTATTGCAGGGAGCTAATGCTTTTATATCTTTAGATACCTGACAGGGTCTCTTTAAGGACCAACTTGGTAAAAAGCTGCCATTTGTATACAATATGCTTTCTGGGCTTGGGGGCTTCTGAAGTGTGCTGGAGTTCTTTTAGCAAACTTAAGATCTATTTACAGGTGGGCACAGCACATGATATGGTGGGCACAGCACATTACGCGGAGGGCACACCACTCTGCATTACATAGTGGGCATAGCACATTACACAGTGGGCACTGTACATTACAGCACATTATATGGTGGGCACACCACACCACATGTGGGTACAATACATCACATGGTGGGCACAGTTACAGTACATCACATGGAGGGCACAGTACATCACATGGTGAGCGCAGTATATCACATGGTGGACACAGTTACAGTACATGACATGGTGGGAACTGCACTGCACATAGTGGGCATAGTGCATCACATGGTGGGCACAGTTACAGTACATGACATGGTGGGCATTGCACTGCACATGGTGGGCACAGTACATGACATGATGGGCACAATACATCACATGGTGGTCACTGCACTGCACATGGTGGTCACTGCACTGCACATGACATGGAGGGAGCAGCAGTCTGTCCCCCAGTACAATCATTTCATCCCCAAAGGTCAGTTTCTGCCCAATCCTCCCTATTTACTGACCTAATTTTAGCAGCATGGTATATTTTCTTCCTCCCGAGCTCCTGCAGGATGACATCAGTGCTCCTCCCCCACACAGCTGTCTAAAGCTCCCAGAGACTGAGGATCTGTGTGTGTGCAGATCCTGTGATAGAAGCCGGGCAGCACTGACAGCTTTGGGGCTCCTCCTCTGCCTCAGCTCGCGGTGCCTGGGTGCAGTGCACCCTGAGCACCCGCTTCCGGGGGGGGGGAATTTGACCCTCCTGTGGACACCCAGGATAGGCAACATATCTTCTTACCAATCTATCATAAAGCCAGTATATTTATTAAATAAGCAAGATATAAGCAGCGCTAAAAAATATAACAATACAAAAAGTGCAAGCGTGCAAATAGTGCTAGAATGACCTTCTAATAGTTGCATAAAGGATCATAGGGTTTGCTAAAAATAAATATAACAACACAGAATAGATGATAACATACAGAGGTGCAAATAGTGCTAAAATAGCCCACTTAAAATTGCATAAAGGGTCATATAGCTTACAAACATACATATACTTTGCATATAAATGATTGGTGAAACAGCACAAATAAACTAATCAGTCTGTGAAAGTCCATAAGTGGTGAACAGTCCTTAAATGGAATAAATCAACCATCCAAAAAGTGCACTGTGCGATGCAAACAACAAAGATATCCACCACCAGCAACACCCTCTTGGCATACGCCTCTTACTGGATTGTAGGACCATAAATTATAATAGTCATATATGCCCAAGATATAGCATGAACAGCTGACCATCCAGTGGAGAGCGATAGTCAATTGGAAACGGACCCCAATGAGTGACTGCTCATTTACTGTATTTACTCAACAGCTCCACTAGGATCATACGTAGATCTCAGAAAGGTCCATGTCTGCACCCAGCATTAATTGTGCTAATCACTCTAGAAGAAGATATGCCAGTTGCCAGCTGAGGAACTTTAGCTACCTTGCAGGGTCTTTTTAAGGACCAATTTGGTAAAAAGCTACCATTTGTATGCGGAGCTTGGGGGCTCCTGAGGCGTGCTGGAGTTCTCTTAGCAAACCTAAGATCTATATATCTTCTTACTAATCTATCGTAAAGCCAGTATATTTTATTTTCTAATGACAGACACAATTAATCCAGTAAAAAATGTCAGTGTCCTTTAATGGGGTCGATAGAGCATGCATTTTGTTTCCTTATCACAATGATGTTGTAGTATTATAACTGGAAATGTGACTAATAAAATTCAATACATATGACTTAGAGTGAAGGTTAACTGAAAGATTTATGAAAAAATTTGTAAAAGATAACTGCCTGACAGGTACATCTGTCTCTGTTTTAAGGAAACACAGAGGGCGTCTGTCCCATTGAGAAATATACTTGTTATCTTGACACCAGACTATTAGCTTGCCTTCTTCCCCTAAAACTTCATGTCTAGTCAAGTGTATTGGTTTAACATTACAACACTTTTCATTAATTCCCTGTCAAACCAGCAATGTGTTTGAGAAGGTCTCTAACAAGATTTATACCAGAAAATATGTGCTCTGCTATGTAACTATTTCTTCTGAAAAAATGTATAGTATATATGACTCTAAATATAGACTTGTACCTTTCACCTGTAGTAAAACTCCTGGGGCCAAGTCTGAGGACTTTAGCGAAAGTTCTACAGAGAGTGAAGAAGACGAGGAGCAGCCGGAACGACGTCAGGAGGGTAGTACTGATCTGCCATCAGAGTACTGGCAAATCCAGAAACTGGTGAAATATTTAAAGGTAAGTCTTATGTTAAAGTTTATGTCAGGGAAAAAAAAAAAGAAAAAAATCTGCTTTATTAAAATATACTGTACTGAATATTCCATTTCTGCAATGAATGCACATTTTTCCATGTTTTTACTTTATGATTCTGACACTTCTCACATGAAAAATTACTAAACTTTTTTATACTGTCTCTTAAATTTTGTATTTTTTCTTGATCAACTTTATTGCTATCAAAAGGGATAAACAACATCCATTGTGACAGCATGGGTCATGACAGGTCCTCTTTATATAGAGATCTAGAGTCTATTAGACCCCTAATATCTCCTCTGGCCTCCAGTACAGTCGATCATACACAGATCGGCTGCTTTCATGGCTGTTACTGGCCAAGTAAACAAAGCCAAAACTTAAAGTAACAAAACCCTTTGTTGCTTTCATTTCTGGGGTCACAGCGGTTGCCGCCAGTTGCAACAGTCCCAGGCTCCCCAATCGGATGCGAGAACACAGTATAGGGGCGAGAGGGGGGGCACCACCTTTCACCGCCCGCAAAAGTGATCACTTCTGCTTAAAAGCCCATCGCCAGCTGTAAATTATGATCCCAGGATGATGCCTGGGATGCCTGGGATAACCACTTCCCTCCCAGGACATCATATGATGTCCACCCATTGGAAGTGGTTAAAGACCTGTAAGTAGAGAAAATTGCCTGTTGATTTACAGAAATGCACTCAGATACTATGTCCTGTTGTAGGCTGAAAACATATGCCATTTTTGTGGACTGAGTGGTGTCAGCCCTGCCCAGTTGCATTAGCTAAACTACTCAAACCCTTTATAACATAGAGACTAATTATTCTGTAGTCAAAGAGTATAACTAGGAGGGCTAATGAAACTCTTTGAGATAGCACAAAAAGGTGCATAGGACACAAGAAAATGTATTTCTGGCAGGGTCAACTTTTTTTTTGCACTTATCCAACAGATAAATATATTAAAACACGTCTAATTGTATATTTAACAGAACAAAAAAGAGTAAATAAGAGCAGTTTATTGTTAGGGTTTACATACTTTATTTTGTTTATAAATTTAGGCCAAATATATTCCTTGATAAAAAATAAACTGTGTTTTTGGTGACACTATACAATTGGGGACACTTGTTTAGTTCTGATCATGATCAAGATACTGATATGTACAGACACTATACTAGTAATGGCGGTGATCAACAACTTATAGTGTGACTATGATGGTTTGTCGGGCAATCTGACACTGACTGACACTGGCTGGGAAGGGGTTAGCATCAAGGGGTTAACTGTGTGCCTAGCATGTGTAATGTGTGCTGCATCTGTCCCCCGGTGCCTCTGCACTGAGATCCGAGCGGTCGAACATCGCTTCGGTTCTCACAGATCCCCGAGCGGAGAGCTGTTGACTGTCAGTCAGCAGCTCTCCTCTCTGCTCCTCCACGCTCACTGGAGCGCTGAGCTGTTGAGGGGCGGGGAGCGGCCATCTCAGGCTCTCAGCGGATCAGTCCAGGCACCTGGCGGATCCAGACTTCATTGTTGCGATGACGCGGTACCTGGGCTGATTCCTGTGATGTCAACAGAGAATGGATACAGTCCGCTCTCTGCTGAAAACAGGTCACAGGAGTGCAAAACTAATTGCACTCCTGTGACTCTTAAGAGAAGCCCAGCCAAACGAGCTCAGGCTGGACTTCTCCTTTAAGAGGCGATATGATCACAATATACAAATCTCTAAATGGGGACTCTAGCATTGGAAGGAATCTACAGTATATAATATTAGGTCTTTAGAGCCCTTGCACACTGGGGCGGTTTGCAGGCGCTATTGCGCTAATAATAGCGCCTGCAAACCGCCCCGAAAGTGCCGCTGCTTTCATTCCAGTGTGCAAGCCCCGAGGGCTTGCACACTGGAGCGGTGCGCTGGCAGGACGGTAAAAAAAGTCCTGCCAGCAGCATCTTCGGAGCGGTAAAGGAGCGGTGTGTATACCGCTCCTTTACCGCTCCTGCCCATTGAAATCAATGGGACGGCGCGGCTATACCGCCGGCAAAGCGCCTCTGCAGAGGCGCTTTGCGGTGGTATTTAACCCTTTCTCGGCCGCTAGCGGGGGGTAAAACCGCCCCGCTAGCGGCAGCATACCAACGGTAAAACGCCGCTAATAATAGCGGCGTTTTACCGCCGACGCCGCCCCCCGCCCCAGTGTGCAAGGGCTCTCAAAGAAGACACGCAGCCACACAATGAAGTTGGACTAAAAGCGCTTCAGTCTTAACTTGCATAAGGGGTTCTTTACTGTTAGAGCAATAAGGACGTGGAATTCCCTTCCACAGTCGGTGGTGTCATCTGGGAATGTAGATAAATTCAAACAACTTTTAGATGTGCTTCTTAGCAAACACTATGTACAGGGATATGGAAAGTGGTAGTGACACAAACACACACACACGCACACTCAGGTTGAACTGGATGGGCCAGTATCTTTATTCAACCTTACAAACTATGTAAATATGTAGCCGGTACATTGTGAATGTTTCACAAAATTATACACTACAGGGGGTCTACCTCCAATCCTTTTTCATCCTTTCTTGTAGAATTGTAGTGATAAAAAAGAATATGATACGTTTATGTACATGAAGCTAGTCACTTTTAGATGCATATCTAAAAATTACAAATGTTGCCGTTTGCTTTAAATACAAAGAACAAGCTGTACTGTTCTTCTTTTAAAGATAATGGCTGATTCAAAAGGACGTCTGTGTCAATGATGAATATATTTAATATTGAAAATTTTGATTTAATTTAAATTTAATTTAGGGAATTGGTAGTGAAAAATACATTCTATACTTTATAAGATTTTTCTACCAATACGTGTAAAGGAGCAAAAGATAATTTTACATGTATCCAGAATTGTAGGAGGTTTTATTTGAGTTTGGATTAATATAAATTGATGTATTACATTTTTATGACTTGGAAGAACTGGAAAGTTGGAAAAGAACATATCCTAATTTACATTTTCTTGTGCTCACACTTTGTTTTGACATTGCTAGCAGCACTCATTAAAATACCACACAAAATACAGCCCAGAGTCAGGGAAGCAGAACGGGGAACACAGAAAGACATAATGGGCCGTGTTTAACAAGATCTAAAATTCAAAAAGCACTGATCTGTATCACAGAAATAAATATAATCTTTCATTGGTCGCCATTTAACTGTTAAAGGGTGAAATCTGATTGGCTACTCGGGCTTAGTGCTTAGCACTGCGGTAACGAAGCCGTGGAAGTTCAGCTGAACTCGCACGATTTCACTGCCGTATGTCAGTCCCGATGTCGGCCGCAATTTCAGAGACATCTGTGGTTTCTGCACAGATGTCAATGTAAATCGCAGCCCAAAATCGCAAAAAGTAGTATAGAAGCTACTTTTTTAAATCGGTGCGGCGCCGCAAATGCAGCGTTGCACCGATTAGGAAGGTGCTTTTGCCAGCAATTGCCGCCGATTTGACATCTCAAATCGCATATCAAATCATACCAATGTGAACCAGGGCTTAAGGCATTGTACGCTTTCAAATATTTTTGTTGTTTTAACTAGGTATTAGTGTAGTTATATTCCTGTGTTGTTTGTTTGCCGTACCTTCTAATAATAGGCTCACACGTTGCTGCTGCAGTTTGTAGTGTCAAGGTTGAGTGATTCCTCTATAGTGTGCGATGTGCAGGTGTGCCGTGGGAGTTTTGAAAAATATTTAAAATTGCTAGCATTTTGAAACCTCGAACATATCAAAAAATTAAATGGTAAATCAAAGTCGCAAAAGTAAAAAAAAAAAAAAATATAAAAACGCACTGTCTGTCAGTCTGTCATTTATTGGTTCCTTTCATAACGCAAGACTTGTGCGAGATCTCGGGAGAAGTCGATCGCTCTAATAATTATTTTATAATAATAGAGACCGTTCCATTCCAACTTTGATGCTTAGAAATAAAGTTTGTACATTGTTTAGCGATGGAGAAATAGTTAATCAACTCTGGAACTCTGAAAGAGAAACTGTTATGCCCTGTACACACGATCGGACTTTCAGACGGAAAATGTGCGATCGGAGCTTGTTGTTGGAAATTCCGACCGTGTGTAGGCTCCATCTGACTTTTTCCATCGGAATTTCTGACATGCAAATTTTGAGAGCTGGATCTAAAATTTTCCAACAACAAAATCCGTTTTCGTAAATTCCGATCGTGTGTAGACAATTCCGACGCACAAAGTGCCACGCATGCTCAGAATCAAGCAGAAGAGCCGCACTGGCTATTGAACTACATTTTTCTTGGCTCGTTGTACGTCACTGCATTCTTGACGTTCGGAAATTTCCGACCAACTTTGTGTGACCGTGTGTATGCAAGACAAGTTTCAGCCAACATCCGTCGGAAAAAATCCAAGGATTTTGTTGTCGGAATATCCGATCGTGTGTACAGGGCATTAAATGAAACGCAAAGAAGCAAGCGAGAGTACAAAGAAAATTACAATCGCTTCAATTTGATTTGGTCTCAAAAGCAGGCACATTCTTCACATTAAATTATAAATGAAATATATATGTAAAAATAAATACGTTCTTCACCACAAAAATGATTACGTCTTTTCAGGTGTGCCGTGAACATTTTTTGATCTTTTTGGTGCGTAACAAAAAAGTTTGAGGAACACTGCTCTATGTCCATGTATTCATTCACCTAGCTTGTCCCTATTCACTAAAGGGACAGGCAACTTCTTGTTCTGGGTCAAGCAGCATCCACTGCATGCCTTGCCATTTCCTCTGGGTTGCATCACAAATGTGGGTCTTCTAATGTGAAAACACATCTATTCCAGCAAGGTGATCTCGCTATGAGTGCTCTGCCTGCTTGTGTCGGTGTCAGAGCTTATTACTGCACCTGCACCAGTGCTAGACTGTGAGTCCCTGGGATTGTGGGATATCTAGTTTCATCATAGGAAGTGTCAGTTCTTATACCACAGACAGAGTGCCAGCTGCATGTCTCATAATTGAACACAAACTGAAACTGCTAACACAGGAATGTGAAGTTTTACTTTACTGTAGGCTGTGTGTAAAAAGGCAAAAAATGATACCATGAAGCTACATGATCAATAAAATACATGGTTCCCCCTCTCCCCCACCCTGCTATTCCTCTGCACTCCATATATTTTTTTAATCACTGCAAACTGGCTGATGAGCTGGAATTCTGGGATATGGATGAGACAGTCCTTAATGTGCACCCAGGGGAAGGGTTTCCCAATTCAGTACATTTATAAAGTGCGTAATATACTAGCTAGCCCACATGTAATAATCTGGTCCATTTTATTGTTTGCATATGAATATAATTTCTTATGTGCAATATAGTCAGCCAATTCACAAAATTTTTTGTACTTCCACTTTCTTAACCGCTTCCCGATGGCCGTATGCATATATGCAGTCTCACAGAAGTGGGTCTTTGCTTGTGGGGCTGCATTATATATATGCGTAGATGTGTTTGTGCTGGAAACACACTCTCACCGAGAGACCCGGGTCTTGTACTAACCATCAGGAACCGGGAGGCCTGGTTCCCGATAACCTGATCGCTGTGATAGCCTCTGATTGACTATCACAGTGATGATTCACTTTACAGCTCACCCCTGTGTGTGTTTTCTCCCTTTGAATTGAGAAAAAGATGCATTGTATCTTTTTCTTCTTGTTAAAGGAGAAAAAATGTGAACAAAGAACAGGGTGTGAAAAAAAAGAAAGAAAAAATAGCTATATCGGGTTTTGATCTAGTTCAGTATTAGGGTTAGAGTTAGGCCCAAGGTCAGCGTCAAAGGTTGGAGTCAAGGGTCAGGATCTGTGTGTTTTTAGGTAGGATTAGAAAAAAGCAAAATGCACACTATTGTTTTTGGGCCTTACTATGGGTACAGACAACAAATAAGATACACATACCGTATATGATATCGATGCGATCGTCAGCAGCAGGAGAATTTATTTTGGGTCATTCTTTGGTGGTAGGTAATGGTAAGAAATAAACAGAAAATAAAACAGCTACATTTTAAAAACATTTTTTTAACTATTTTGTGCCAGGTTTCCTATGATTATAAAAATCTGGAAATATCCATTATCATTTACCAACAAATGAAAGCCACATTTGTCCTTGAAAAAACAAGGTATAACTCACCTGGATACACTAAGTAGTTGCAAAGATATGTACAGTTTTACTAAAACATGTCAAATTTGCAAAATTGTGTTCAGGCATTAGGATTTGTTTTACAGCTACAAAGGATATAAATCCACTTTGTGTGCACCAAATCTGCAAACGCAGATATTATTTTTTTATTTAAATTAGTGATGACATCATCATTGTGTTCCACATTGCCTTGGCAGAGAGCAGAGCTATGGGTGGAACCCAGTCTGTCCTCCCACTGCAGGCTCCTTGTAGAAAACTACTGATGAAAAATATAAACCAGGTTCTTTGTCTAAGGGGAGAGGGTAGCCTGTATTAGAGGAAACCCCTGCATACTGGATTAATGCAGAGTTCTGGAGGACATACACAAAGGGCACCATGATTAATAAATAAACCGGGTTCTTGTATTTAGACAATATTCGTCTAGTCTGGATTTCAGTTTTAACAAATATGATCTTATAAAAATTACTGTGCTATTAGTCTCTAAATCTGACAGCTGCTAGCACCACAAAGGACAAAACATTTGTGTAAAAAACTGTTTAGTGAACATTAGTGAACATGTTGCGCTAAAATTAAATAATACAGTCTAAAGACCATAAACATACAAAGTTACATATTGCAAATACTAAACATTAGAATCATTCGGTGCAATGATATAACAAAGTGCCATGTGCAAAAATAAATAACGTGCAAGATGCAATAGAAATCCAGATATATAGTACAAAAGTCCCAATAATTGAATCAAATGATGATCACCATGATGGCACCACCACCTAAGGCCACATTTGATTAAATTAATGGGACTTTTGCACTATATATTTGAACTTTTTCTACATCTTGCACATTTTTTATTTTTGCACATGGCACTTTGTTTTATCATTGCACCGAATGATTCTAATGTTTAGTAGTTGCAATATGTAACTTTGGATGTTCATGGTCTTTAGACTGTATTATTTAATTTTAGCGCAGCATGTTCACGAAACAGTTTTTTACACAAATATTTTGTCCTTTGTGGTGCTAGCAGCTGTCAGATTTAGAGACTAATAGCACAGTATTTTTTATAAGACCATATTTAAAACTGAAATCCAGACTAGACGAATATTGTCTAAATACAAGAACCCGGTTATATCATTGCACCGAATGATTCTAATGTTTAGTATTTGCAATATGTAACTTTGGATGTTTATGGTCTTTAGACTGTATTATTTAATTTTAGCGCAGCATGTTCACTAGTCCAGACTAGATGGTAATTGTGACTGACAATTACAAAATTCATGTGTAGATAACCGCGGTGAAGATTATTCGCCACCATAGGGGGTAAAATGTTCTTACCAAAGCTTGTGGACCCAGTCACCAGTGACGTTGGATCAAACAGGCCTATATAAACATATATCAATATGGAAACGCTCCAATAGCAGCTTCCAGGGACACAATCCAATGGCAACTTCCAAGGGCAACAACTCCGCCACTATAGCCAGGTCACCTCTTTCTTAGTTGCATAGAAACAGTCACCCATCCAAAAAAGACAAAACATCTCCACATAGTGTAAAACTGTAACAATGAAGATTTATTTAAAAGTTCAGAACACTTACATTCAATAAGTAGTAAAGCACTTATCAATACATCCGTTCAATGCAGTAGTAAGGGACATGTAGTACGCAATGGCCGGGACAGAACTCGACTTGACGTGTGTTGTCTACTTAGACATCATCTGGAGTGGGAGTCTAAAATGGTAATTGCATTTAAATAGAAGTTATAACCCCTAGGAATCATTACAACCTGTAATGAAAAAGCCCCTTCATGTTCATGACCGCTCTGGCAGACTAGCCAAGATGGCCAAACTGCAATTGGTTCATGTTTGCCCCAAAAATTATTTAAAAAGTAATAAAGAACGATATAAGGGGGGTTTTGGACCGTGCAGAGTGGCATAGATTGGCACAGGGGGCTTCAAAATCAATTATAAACACCTCCCTAATAGAGGCAAACTACAAAGTAGTAAAGCGATGGTACATGGTCCCCGATAGAATTGCTAAATGGGTGTCGGGAGCCTCCCCCTGTGTTTTTGAGGGTGCAGCCAAGAGGGAACAGTATATCACATATGGTGGATGTGCCCAAAGGCTCATAGATTCTGGATCCAAGTCTACAGTATTATCTGTTAGGTCACCTGAAGCCAGGTGACAGATGCACACCACTGGGGTCAGGAGCACACCGCTAAGCTTGTGGACCCTTTGGGTGAGTGCTGCGGATGGAGCTCTGGGTGGTTCAGGAAAGCAGCTCCACCTGAGCACCGACAAGGATCGAACAGGGAGCTAGAGCATAAGATTCCCCAGGGAGTGGAGTCTAAGAGCCATCAGGTTTTCACCAGAGCCTCTGATGGTGAGGATGGGTTTCGCTGCAGCTGACTCTAGGTCGCAGCCCCCAGGGTCTCCCAGCTCACGCTCATGGCAGGCTCTGGTGGATGGAGAGGAAGCACCAGTGAAGGGCAACAAGGAATAGTCAGAAGTACAAGCCAAGGGTCGGTGAAACAAGCAGACAGGGATGGTCAGGAGAACACGCCAAAGGTCGGGGTAACAAGCAGACAGGGATTGTCAGGAGAACAGGTCAAAGTTGCATTTAATTAAATCAAACGTAGAGCACACGGCAAGAAACACACAGGGGAGCCAAAACACACTATTGTTCGGGCAAGGCTGGCTTGTAGTGTACGGTTTTAAATAGTGTTTCCTGTTAGAGGCTAGATTGGAGCCATGCTGTGAGAAGATTACTTAAACATGCAGGTGTGAGAGCGCGGTCCCTAAGCTGATACACACACCAGAGGTAAGCAAACAGGGCATGAAACATTACTGCAGATTCGTGACATTATCTATTCTGTCACAAGGGCCAATCTGACTAAGTCCCCGCAACAGGCACTCCTCGGACACCCTGTTGGGGAAGTCCCGAGACCCACCCAACGCCTAATTTCTTTAATTTTTACAGCAGCCAGAATAACGATCGCAAGATCCTGGAAATCCCCAGTGCTATCTTTTGACCTCTTAAAGAACAAGTTGTCCAGGATGATGTTAAACCAATGCCTCTCTTCCATCTTGCTGGGCAAGTTTCCCTGATTTGAAAAAACCTGGGACCCCTGGATCACATACCTGACGGGGTCAACTTAGTCAGATCTGAGGCTAACCTCTTAGTGCCCCCAGGAGAGGCTCGCTGCCTCTTTCCCCTTTCTTCTTCCTTTATCCTTTTCTCTCCTTTTCTTCACCTTTTCCTCTTTTTCCTACTTATTAAACTCTTTGATAGTTTACGGAGTGATCTAGGACAGCTGATTGACTGCCATTGGTCCCACTCCCAGTTTGCGGGCTGTTCAAACATAATGACCAGCTACTGTGATCGATTCATGGCTGAGATGACCCCTCGTCTTAGATGGGGGTGCCTCCGGTCATGCAGTTCCTCTTCGGAGGATGTATCTTCTGTCCTTCAGAACTATAGTCCTAGCCCAAAATAGAGTTATACCGGTTCCTTAATGACCAATGCTGTAGCTCAATAATGTTCATGTACCGGTACTTCTCTATACTGTATTGTATGGTTTTATATCTGTATGGTTTATAACCCTAATAAAAACGATTGGAAAAGAAAAAATATTTAAGAACAAGTTAACATTTTGTGATTATTCTTTAGAGTACAAAGGGGCCACTAAAGGTTTTTGTCACCTACTAAAGGCCAATAAGTTCCTAAAAAGATACGATAGTCAATTTAAATATTTTAAAGAGAAACGCGAACGAGAAACAGTAACCTGTGGCATTTGATTTTATGGAAACCCAATTCTTGGCTTTGCCTGCCACCCTTTGAAAGTAAAGAATTGTGTCTTTTAGCCATGCTTAGAAATAACAATGTCAGTGACTAATCATTTACACCAAAGTGTTCTTTATTCCGTAAATCATCTTCTTATTGTAAACAGCAGGAACTTATTTTACAGAACAGTGCAAGAGATTTACTTTTTCATTGAGCTGAAGTTTGGAGACAAAACTTTAGACTTTGCTAAATGAGACAAGACAAACATTGATATTAATAGTATAAATTTCCGTAGTCTGGTGGACATAGTTGAGGCAGGTTATATGGTATCTGGAACTAATTATTGTACAAAACTGTTTGCCATTTGTAATTATGTTCACTATGGAAGAAACTGTCAGGTACACTCTAGTAATATTGTTTTTGGTTGGATTGTAGCAGGCTACTTTAAACTGCACAAGTATAAAGAAACAAATGGTCTGCATCTGTTACTTTGAGATGGAACTTTAGGAAATTAAGGAGTGCATTTGCACATCAATGATAATATTCCCAGATACAAAATATCTGCTGTGTGCTGCGGTATTAAATTAGCTCTGCAATATCTCCAGATTACTTTTGTGCCAGAAAAGGCTGCATGGAAACCGCACAAAATTGTGTAGTTGGCGTTACCTACAAGGGTGTAGTACAGCTCTACGCCAAGACAGCTCTGCTTTTGTTTCCTTCAAACTCTCTTCCTGGATAGAGGAAGATATAGATAGGAGAGTAGGGAAACAATTGTAGAGAGAGGGAAGGGATCTTGATTTAGTTGGTTTCCCATGAATTATTTAAAGTGGTTGTAAAACTAGGACATGAAATATGAAAAAAGGATATCCCTCTATAGTGTGTACTTGTCTCAATTAAGAGCACTAAGTGTCATTTCTGTCTGTTACTTTGTTCCTCTGCTATCAGCATGGATCACTCCTGACAAGTTTTTCTAACACCAAGAGAAAAAAGGTGAAGGGGAGGGAGCTCCAGCTGATTGACAGCCTCAGTTCTGTTCCTGTGTGGTGTGTGAAGGGGTGTGTCTCTTCCCTACAATCATCTGTCAGAGTTCTCCTCACTGAGCCCTGCAGAGTGTATTTTCAGCTGTCCACCCCTTTTTTCTGAACTCTCATGCAAGCGTTATAAATTCTGGACTTTGGCTGGATGTAGAGAAGACTTCAGATAAACAGGTACAACTTATGTAGGAGGATTTATTTAATCTCTGTGTATCACCTGAGGCTAGTCACTTCACTGGGTATATGTAAGGGTTTAAAACCACTTTAACCACTTGCTACCCTGGCCAATTCTGACACTTCGCTCCTACATGTAAAAATCATAATTTTTTGCTAGAAAATGACTCAGAACCCCCAAACAATATATATGTTTTTTAAGCAGAGACCCTAGGGAATAAAATGGGGTTTGTTGCAACTTTTTATCTCGCACAGTATTTGCGCAGTAATTTTTCAAACTTTTTTTGGGGGGAAAAAGAAAACAGTTTCATGCATTATGAAAAAAAAGAACAGTAAAGTTAGCCCAATTTTTGCGCATAATGTGAAAGATGATGTTACGCCAAGTAAATAGATAATCTAACATGTCACCCTTTGAAATTGCACACACTTGTGGAATGGCGCCAAACTTCGATACTTAAAAATCCCCAACGCTTTAAATTTTTCAGCAACGCTTTAAATTTTTTTACAGGTTACCTGTTTAGAGTTACAGAGGAGCTAGAATTATTGCTCTTGCTCTAAAGTTTGCGGCGATACCTCACATTTTTTGTTTGAGCGCCGTTTACATAGGTGGGCGCGACCTATGTATGCATTCGGTTCTGCGCACGAGCACACGGGGACGGGGTGCTTTAAATTTTTTTATTTATTTATTTTTTCTTTATTTTACTTATATTTTTCTATTTTGACACTTTTTTTTACAATTTTTTTTTTTTTTATTACTTTTATTCCTATTACAAGGAATGTGAACATCCCTTGCAATAGGAATAGTGCGTGATGGGTCCTCTTTACAGTGAGATCTGGGGTCAATAAGTCCCCACATCTCGCCTCTAGGCTGGGAACCTTAAAAAAAAAAAAAAAAAAAAAAAGATCCTGGCTTCCCAGCCGAGGCGGCGGCATTTTTTCAAATGCAGAGTCCGGGCGTGACGTCATAACATTGCGCCAGACCTCTGAAAGATCATAGAGACATCTGGGGGCCATTTGGTCTGCCAGATTCTCTATGGTAAACTTCCGGCATGGCCCGATTCCTTCTCCCTCTCGATTGTATGGGCGAGCCTGGAGAAGCACCAGAGGGCAGATGTCCCCTCCGGCTGCCTGTAAGATAAATCAAGTAGGCTTGAATGGAGGGGAAGATTTGGATGCCGCACACCGGATGTAGTCAAAAAACTTCACTTTATTGAAAAAATGGGATCATCAAAATAACAAGACTGTCATGCAGAAAGTACAGATAAGCTGACGCGTTTCGCACTCAGGACTGAGTGCTTAGCTATGAGTAAGCACTCAGTCCTGAGTGCGAAACGCGTCAGCTTATCTGTACTTTCTGCATGACAGTCTTGTTATTTTGATGATCCCATTTTTTCAATAAAGTGAAGTTTTTTGACTACATCCGGTGTGCGGCATCCAAATCTTCCCCTCCATTCAAGCCTGCTTTGCTTAGCATTCAGCCAGCACCTGGAGCTCTTCTGCTCTGAAACTTCTACTTACACCTGGGTCAGTGTCAGCCTGAGCGGTGGAAACACTTTCTTTGCTTGTCTGCATCTAAGGATACAAGAACAATCAAGTGGCTGAACAGTCACTATGATTGTTCTTACGGTGCAGGGAATCGCTGGCTCTAAAAGAAGTAGCTGCAGGCATCATTCAAATATCCCCATTCAAAGTCGACATCGTCATATTACGTCGTTGGGCGGGAAGTGGTTAATACACTTTTAAATGTGTTAGATATACGAGGTGGTATCAAAAAGTTTCAAGATTAGTTTTGTAACACGCCAACAGATGGCAGCACAAGGCTGCATGCATAGTCACAGGGAGCAAACAATGCCAGTCCACCTGGCTCTCCTACCCTGGGAGTTACCCTTGTAACACAAAAACCTCTAGGTACTGTCACTTGAGTGTATTGGGTAAAACGTTTGTTGCCACAGCTACAGATGAAGAATTCGCTATACAGCAATGTATTAACTGTGGCACAAACTATGTCATTTATCTGATCACCTGTATTTCATACAGCCGACAATATGTAGGTTGTACCACACGTCCTTTGAGAACCCGCATAGGGGAACATTATTGTGACACAAATAATCCGAATGCTAGAAATATTTCTAATACAATACGTCACTTTAGGGAATGCCATCAGGGCGATCTCTCCTCATTCCGCTTCAGAGGAATAGAACGGTTGTCTCACTCGCCCAGGGGAAGTGATAGGGAAAGAAGGCTACTAGGGAGAGAGGCATGGTGGATTATCAGATTAAAAACTAGACCGCCTCAGGGGTTAAACCTGAGGTGGGATCTGGATTTGCATCTACATTAGAATGCCTCTCCCCAGTGCCTTTCCTCTCTTCTGGGGTCTTTTTCACATACTTGGGTTGTTATTTTCATTTTTTCTTATTTAGAATTTTATGGTATTTTTTTCTTATGTATATGTGTATATGTATATGTGCATGTATGTATGCATGTGTGTGTATGTATGTGTGTGTGTATATATATATATATATATATATATATATATATATATATATATATATACACAGTGGGGACAGAAAGTATTCAGACCCCCTTAAATTTGTCACTCTTTGTTATATTGCAGCCATTTGCTAAAATCATTTAAGTTAATTTTTTTCCTCATTAATGTACACACGGCACCCTATATTGACAGAAAAACACAGAATTGTTGACATTTTTGCAGATTTATTAAAAAAGAAAATCTGAAATATCACATGGTCCTAAGTATTCAGACCCTTTGCTCAGTATTTAGTAGAAGCACTCTTTTGATCTAATACAGCCACAAGTCTTTTTGGGAAGGATGCAACAAGTTTTTTACACCTGGATTTGGGGATCCTCTGCCATTCCTCCTTGCAGATCCTCTCCAGTTCTGTCAGGTTGGATGGTAAACGTTGGTGGACAGCCATTTTTAGGTCTCTCCAGAGATGCTTAATTGGGTTTAAATCAGGGCTCTGGCTGGGCCATTCAAGAACAGTCACAGAGTTGTTGTGAAGCCACTCCTTTGTTATTTTAACTGTGTGCTTAGGGTCATTGTCTTGTTGGAAGGTAAACTTTCGGCCCAGTCTCAGGTCCTGAGCACTCTGGAGAAGATTTTCATCCAGGATATCCCTGTACTTGGCCGCATTCATCTTTCCCTTGGTTACACCCAGTCGTCCTGTCCCTGCAGTTGAAAAACACCCCTACAGAATGATGCTGCCACCACCACGCTTCACTGTTGGGACTGTATTGGACAGGTGATGAGCAGTGCCTGGTTTTCTCCACACATACCGCTTAGAATTAAGGCCAAAAAGTTCTATCTTGGTCTCATCAGACCAAATAATCTTATTTCTCACCATCTTGGAGTCCTTTAGGTGTTTTTTAGCAAACTCGATGCGGGCTTTCATGTGTCTTGCACTGAGGAGAGGCTTCCGTCGGGCCACTCTGCCATAATGCCCCGACTGGTGGAGGGCTGCAGTGATGGTTGATTTTCTACAACTTTCTCCCATCTCCTGACTGCATCTCTGGAGCTCAGCCACAGTGATCTTTGGGTTCTTCTTTACCTCTCTCCCCAAGGCTCTTCTCCCCCGATAGCTCAGTTTGGCCGGATGGCCAGCTCTAGGAAGGGTTCTGGTCACCCCAAACGTCTTCCATTTAAGGATTATGGAGGCCACTGTGCTCTTAGGAACCTTAAATGCAGCAGAATTTTTTTTGTAACCTTGGCTAGATCTGTGCCTTGCCACAATTCTGTCTCTGAGCTCTTCAGGCAGTTCCTTTGACCTCATGATTCTCATTTGCTCTGACATGCACTGTGAGCTGTAAGGTCTTATATAGACAGGTGTGTGGCTTTCCTAATCAAGTCCAATCAGTATAATCAAACACAGCTGGACTCAAATGAAGGCGTAGAACCATCTCAAGGATGATCAGAAGAAATGGACAGCACCTGAGTTCAATATATGAGTCTCACAGCAAAGGGTCTGAATACTTAGGACCATGTGATATTTCAGTTTTTCTTTTTTAATAAATCTGCAAAAATGTCAACAATTCTGTGTTTTTCTGTCAATATGGGGTGCTGTGTGTACAATAATGAGAAAAAAAATGAACGTAAATGATTTTAGGGGGTCTGAATACTTTCCGTCCCCACTGTATATATATATATATATATATATATATATATTTATTTATTTATATATATATATATATATATATATATATATATATATATATATATATATATATACAGTTGTGCTTATAAGTTTATATACCTTGGCAGAACTTATGATTTCTTGGCCATTTTTCAGAGAATATGAATGATAACACAAAAACTTTTCTTTCACTTATAGTTAGTGTTTGGCTGAAGCCATTTTTTATCAATCAACGATGTTTCCTCTTTTTAAATCATAATGACAACAGAAACTTCTCAAATGGCCCCGATCAAAAGTTTACCCTGGTGATTTTGGCCTGATAACATGCACACACGTTGGTGATAAGACCGGTG
Source organism: Aquarana catesbeiana (assembly GCF_042186555.1). NCBI lineage: Eukaryota > Metazoa > Chordata > Amphibia > Anura > Ranidae > Aquarana > Aquarana catesbeiana. The sequence goes on along the minus strand of NC_133328.1, from coordinate 64,299,367 downwards.
ATAAGGGTGAACCCTGCGGGACTCCACAGGAGATTGTGCGCGTTTCAGAGGTGAATGCTCCTAGGGGGTGAGCGGCGGGCCGCGTTAGCAGAGCTGGCCGGAGCCGCGGTGTGTCCTGTGGGACTGCTCCGGAGGCTGACAGCTGATCAGCAGGGAGTGATCTTGCCGTGACGGCGTGATGAGCGGTGAGTGTGGGGCTGGCTGAGCGACAGGAGGGTCTGGGATCCCGTCCGTTCCTGGTCACATAGCTGGGTAAGGGGGGGGGGTCCTGGTACTATAGCTGGGGGTCCGGGATAGTCCTGGGTGAGGGAAGGCTAAAGGTGGCCGGATAGCCGGAGCGTCACACGCACGCACGTCTGCTCTTTCTCTGAGTGTGCTGACAACTGAATATGGGTTTCCCGTGCAAGCCTGACATCATGTATGTAAACTTATGAGCACAACTGTATATATATATATGTGTACATACTTGTGTATATTATTACCATAAGGTCTGTGAAAATTACATTACATACACACGGACCACCTACTATGTATTGCAGCTGATTCTCCTTTTTGATAATTGCCTGCGGTCAATCAAGACAATTAAGGGGTGGAGCCTGTTAAGCTGGACAGCTGGGCAGCAGTGGTGGTCAGTAGTTCCCGGCAGCTGTACCCAAGGCTCTGAGGCTGAAGACACTCACACAACAAGCATGTCAGCGGTGATGGACGGGAGGCGTAGTAGAGCTCGCGTTCGGAGCATGTATGCTCCTTCATCAGGTATATGCCTGATGAAGGAGCACGCATGCTCCGAACGCGAGGTCGACTAAGCCTCCCGTCCATCACCGCTGACGTGCTTGTGTGAGCGTCTTCAGCCTCGGGAACCACAAGAGCCACCAGGAACTAGTGACCACCACCGCTGCCCAGCTGGACTACAGGAGCCCAAGCTACTTATGCCATGCACATTATATCTCACCAAAATGTGAGTTGATCTTACCTTTATTAAACATTGAATTTTAACTGACATACTGCACTCAGAGTGGCGCTGCTCCCCTCTCTCTCTCTCTCTCTCTCTCTCTCTCACCCATAGCCACAGAGTCGCTTCTGCTCTCTACAGCTGGCTGTCCACACTGATACAGACCAGAACCCCTAAACCCTGGTCTGGTCTCAGCAGTAAATGAACTTTGCCTACTGGCATACCTGGCCCTTGGAACTATTTCCATATCGCACTTGCTGCGTTTCTAGCGCTCCATCTTTTTTAATTTTAATCTCTGCACCCCATAGCAAGCTGCTTGCTGTGGGGGCACTCAGCAGAAGGGAGGGGCCAGGAGCACCGGCGAGGGACCCGAGAAAAGGAGGATCTGGGCTGCTCTGTGCAAAACCACTGCACAGAGCAGGTAAGTATAACATGCTGTTATAGTGGGTGTGGCCAGACTGTTAATAGTGGAAGGGGCTTTAAGAGCATGGTTAAACAGACAAATCCCCCTTACCACCATCCCTCTCCCCATCATTACACAGGACCCCTTCCTCAACACTACCCCCCATTGTTACACAGGACCCCCTCCCTCATACTAACCCCATCATTAAACACAGAAGTTATTTGTTTTTTTGTTTAGAGTGGAGAGGCAGGAAGGGGGGGGGGGGTTATTGTTTAGGATGGAGAGGCAGGGAGAGGGTTATTGTTTAGGGTGGAGAGGTGGGGAGAGGGGTTATTGTTTGGGGCGGAGAGGTAGGGAGGGGGTTATTGTTTAGGGTGGAGAGGCAGAGATGGGGGTTATTGTTTAGGGTGGAGAGGCAGGGAGGGGGATTATTGTTTAGGGTGGAGAGATGGGGAGGAGGTTATTGTTTAGGGTGGAGAAGTGGGGAGGGGGTTATTGTTTAGGGTGGAGAGGTGGGGATGAGGTTATTGTTTAGGGTGGAGAGGTGGGGAGGGGGGTTATTGTTTAGGATGGAGAAGTGGGGGGGTTATTGTTTAGGGTGGAGAGGCAGGGAGGAGGTTATTGTTTAGGGTGGAGAGGTAGGAGTGTTGTTTATGGTGGAGAGGTGGGGAGGAGGGTTATTGTTTACAGTGGAGAGGTGGATAGGGAGTTATTGTTTAGGGTGAAGAGGTGGGTAGGGGGTTATTGTTTAGGGTGGAGAGGTGGGGAGGAGGGTATTGTTTAGGGTGGGGAGGAGGTTATTGTTTAGGGTGGGGAGGCAGGGAGGGGGATTATTGTTTAGGGTGGAGAGGTGGGGAGGAAGTTATTGTTTACCGTGGAGAAGTAGGGAGGGGGTTATTGTTTAGGATGGAGAGGTGGGGAGGAGGTTATTGTTTAGGGTGGAGAGGTGGGGAGGGGGTTATTGTTTAGGGTGGAGAAGTGGGGGGGTTATTGTTTAGGGTGCAGAGGCAGGGAGGAGGTTATTGTTTAGGGTGGAGAGGTGGGAGTGTTATTGTTTAGGGTGGAGAGGCAGGGAGGAGGTTATTGTTTAGGGTGAAGAGGTGGGAGTGTTATTGTTTAGGGTGGAGAGGCAGGGAGGAGGTTATTGTTTAGGGTGAAGAGGTGGGAGTGTTATTGTTTAGGGTGGAGAGGCAGGGAGGAGGTTATTGTTTAGGGTGGAGAGGTGGGGAGGAGGGTTATTGTTTACGGTGGAGAGGTGGATAGGGAGTTATTGTTTAGGGTGAAGAGGTGGGTAGGGGGTTATTGTTTAGGGTGGAGAGGTGGGGAGGAGATTATTGTTTAGGGTGGGGAGTAGGTTATTGTTTAGGGTGGAGAGTCAGGGATGGGGGTTATTGTTTAGGGTGGAGAGGCAGGGAGGGGGATTATTGTTTAGGGTGGAGAGGTGGGGATGAGGTTATTGTTTAGGGTAGAGAAGTAGGGAGGGGGTTATTTTTTAGGGTGGAGAGGTGGGGAGGAGGTTATTGTTTAGCGTAGAGAGGTGGGGAGGGGGTTATTGTTTAGGGTGGAGAGGTGGAGAGGGGGGTTATTGTTTAGGGTGGAGAGGCAGGGAAGGGGGTTTGTTTAGGGTGGAGAGGCGGGCAGGGGGTTATTGTTTAGGGTGGAGAGGCAGGGAGGGGGGTTATTGTTTAAGGTGGAGAGGCAGGGAGGGGGGGCGTTTTATGGTGGAGAGGCGGGGGGGGGGGGGGGTGTTTTACAGTGAAGAGGCAGGGAGGGAAAATGCAGGAAGGGAGGGGGAGGAATTTGGGGTTTGGGAACCCCACAGCTGCTAGTCACTGCCCTGCACCACAACACTCAGCAGCCCCACCCTCCATGAAGCTCTGCAGCAGCTGAGAAAAGTGAACAGAGGTGGGGGGGGAGCCAGGCTCATGGCAGGACACACTACACACCGGGTGGAGCAGTCACTCTGTAGCTGCCCTACAGAGGAGTCTGAAGCATGTTGCCGGGAGGGAGAGACATGCCATTGAAAACAGCAAAAACAGAGAATTGCAGCAGCCAGGTACACTCTGTCTTCAGCTGTTGCAATCCTATTTGTCATTCACAGTGAGAGAGATCACCTCCGATTCCAGCACTCACCTTCTGCTCTGGTACACCGCGCTCGGGTCCAGCTGTGCACCCACCCGCCGCATCTGTGATCCGCTCCCCGCCTCACATCACAGGGTCCTGGGTTGCAACTTGCAGTCAAGTAGTCTCTGCAGTGTCCGCACTCCACTCCGACTACAGGGAAACTGGAAGTGACGCCGTAGTGCTGAAAAAGCACCGCCCAGTCGCTCTCCGGTCCCGGCCAATGAAAAAAATGGACAAGAGCCAGGGCCAAATGGTAGTGTTTGCGGGCACATTGCCTGCGCCCTGAACATGAGCAAATCAGCTTCCCAAGCTGGGAAGCTTCTAAGAGACCGTAGTGTGTCCGGCGCCTGGTCGCTCTTAAAGTGACTTTTTTTTTTTTTTTGCCAAAAGCTTGGAGCTTGGGGTGGGGCAGCACCCGAACGTCCCCTATGGACGGGCTGCCACTGCTTAAAGTAATATTAAAAGCTGGTATTTTTTTACCTAAAATGAAACAAAAAGATAAATACTTACCTGCTGTGTACGAGGATATTGTACAGAGCAGCCCTTTACCTTGTCTTCCAAGGTCCACTGCTGGCACTGTTTGCTCCTCCTCTCCTGAGTGTGCCCCCATAGCAAGATGTGTGCTATGGGGTGACAACTGGCTCCCGGTTGTACTCCTGCATTGTTTTTAGTCCCCCCCCCCATTTCACATGCAATCCCGTTGAAAACTTCAAGTGGCCTTTTCTACTTTGTTAATACACATTACATTGTCACTATCAGAAAGCCATCCATGAACAGTGTTGTTTACTTGTCACTGGAGGTAGTGTATGTAGACCAGAAGTGGCTACAAAGAAGCTGCAGGATATAAGCAGCACTGAGATGAAGAAAAAGAAGAAAATATTCATGGCACTGTGATTTAGCAGACTAACATTATCATTCGATCAGAGTTTACAACTATGTATGTTTAATAATTATGCAGGGGCCTGATTCAGGAAGTACTTACCCTTTTTATGCCAAGATGTTCCCATAGTGAAGACCTCCCTTCACTGATCCTAGCTGTCAAAATTTGGTGTTGGTTTTGGTAATTCTCCAACGATCAAACAGGCCAGAACAGTGGACCGAGTATGGGAGGAGATTGTGATGTATCTAAAAATTGGAGCTGCATGAGTAAACATAATTAAGTGGCATCCATATCACTCCACCAGAAATAAAACCCAACTACTAGTTTTGGGCAGACATCATATTTCAAAACACTCTCACAGTCACTGGCAATCATCACATTTTTAGATATTGAAAAACAGCAAATATTGGTATGATCTTCCAGCTAGGATTTGGCAGGTCACGCTGGATGTTGTTGTTCCCAAGAAGCTGGAGAATTGTAGATGATGTAACTTTTTGTAAAGAAGGGTGTCTTCTGTTTTCTACATACTGACCTCAAGCCTAACCTCAGATTCAGACTCTTAATATATATTTTTTGTGTTACCTTTAAGAATGACAAATTAATTGAAAATCAGACTGCATTTGTCATGTTGTGATAAGTTGCTTTAAATAACCCAGCTTCCAAAATTTTCAAAGTGAAAACATAACTTAAGCATTTGGCCATACTTGTGAAAATGGAAGCCAATATACCTAACAAGTGTCATGTGTAGCTGGAAAGAGATAGTGCCATACCACAGGCAATCAGGCAATCTGTATTGATGAACTGTTATATCAGCTCACACATGCTTTTAATTATTTGCTGAAGAATAACTAAAGCACACTTGCCCAAGCTAACAAAAGGATTTGGCTTGTGCAGAGCTGGAAAAAAAGTGTTCATGATATATGAAGTTAAATGTTAAGAACTACCCTGGAGTAGAGGCATTGTTAGCTGTTTCCATAAGCCTGAAACTTACTGTTACCATTTCATTTACTTGCAAGGGATGTGGCTGGAGGACAAAGATACCTATTTTTCTTTCTTGTTCTTTAAGAGACCCAGGATTCAGGTACAATTGGGTTATACAGCCACCTACAAGATGATTTAAACATTAACAAATACTGCCATTCAGCATTAGGTAACATCTTCCATGGGGTTTTCCTCTTTGCTTTTTGTCTACGGTGACCCAGTCACCTCCAGCGCCACCCAAACCTTTTCCGTTACCAGCAGCTGGTTTGTGAATACCCAAAGCTTAAAAGAGAAATATGGGCAAAGTATGGGTCAAAGATGTATACTCATTTCTGCACTCCTGTGACCCAGATTCAGCTGAGGGGTAAAGCCTGCTATTGACTGACGTCACAGAACCAGTCCAGGCTCTGCAGGGATCCTGACAATAATGTTGGAATCCACCCAGATGCCTGACTGTCAGCTGGCTCAGTCTCTTGGCATGCTGCTAAGAGCCCGAGCCAGCCACTTCAGCCCCTCCCCCTCCATAGGCCGGGGCTCCAGTGGGTGCTGGAAGGGCACAGCAGAGAGCCAGTGGCTGACAGTCACCGCTCTCTGCTCGGTGAAGACCAAGCCTGAGCGATCAGTGGTCATTTGATGGTTTAGTTCTTTGTCTTAGAGCAGCTGCAGCATCAGACCAATATTGCAGTCACATACAGTAGGTGAGTATATATCCTTCACTTCTCCTTTAGGCTGGGTTCACACTATTGCATCCAATTCACAATAGCTGGAGATTTTGACCGGCTATCTATGGAGCCGGTTCATATATCTCCGCCGTGGCTCCGGTGCGAATTTGCACAGGAGCCCTGTGTGTCTTTGGTCCGTTTCAGGTCCAAATTCAGCCAAAAATTGGGGCTGAAATCGGACCTGAAACTGTGAATGGAGAGGCACCGGACCCCTGCTATGAGCCGCATTGCAAAGATAGTGTGAACCCAGCCTTAACCTTGTACCCTGTACTACTGTATGCTGTCTCTGCCTTGCTGCACAACATGTCAGATCCCAGACACATGGGTAATTAATAGATCCCATTCACAGTCCATTAACAGCTCTGGTGCTGCCTGCAGTGCACCCACTTAAGGGCTTGTCACTGTCTGCCTGAAATGTTGTTCTCTGCTTGAGTCTTCCTGTGTGCTATGTCAGGTGTGGCCCCCTCCCCAAGAAGATTTCACTGCAGTTGTGCAGGATTTAATTGGAAAAATGGCAGACCTGATTGCTGACTCTGACCCCAGAGGCCATGAGTGAACCTCCATACCTTACCCTCCAGAATCATGACCCTGCAGCTTTAGCAGCCTTTGAGTATTCTGCCGCAGAGACTCTATCTGATGAAGAGAATTAGGCTCCTAAGAGGTCCTCGGGCAGCTGCCATTACTCCCAGGCTTAGAGAGATTATTTAGACTCTTATTGTTGCTGTGCAAACTGAAAGAGCAGTCTGCAACTTCTACTAGTAATAGGATCCCTTAAAGCAGTGGTCATCAACCCTGTCCTCAGGGCCCACTAACAGGCCAGGTTTGCAAGATAACTGAAATACATCACGGGTGATATCATTTGCTGCTCAGTGATTGCAGTATTCTAGTCTGCATCTCCCCAAGGTAATACATAAAACCTGGCCTGTTAGTGGGCCCTGAGGACACTGTTGATGACCACTGCCTTAAAGGCTATAAGATCATAATACTTTTCTGGTGTATCCGCTAGTCTTATGCCATACTGGGAGACACCTGATAAGTTGTTTATCCCTCCCAAACATTAGACAGCCCTATATTTATTTGAGGAGTCTTTAATTAAAAGTTCCTGCTGTGGACCCAACAATTTATTCTCTTAATAAAGCACTAACAAGTCCTGTAGCGCATATGTGTCAAACATAAGGCCCACAAGTCAAATCCAACCCTCCAGGCCATTTCACGTGGCCCTTGCACCTCTCCTGCAGTTGTGGCACCCCCCTCATCTCCATCCTCTCAGCAGTCAGCAGCAGAGAGGAGGACAGAACTCCTCCACCAGATCCTGCACTTTTCCAAACAGCTGTGGAGAGGTTCGTCTCTGCCACCCTCTTGTCTGAGTAGTCAGCAGCAGAGAGGAGGTCAGAACTCCTCCTACAGATGCTGCACCTCTGCGCAGCCGCAGCACCCCCTTGTCTCCAACTTCCCTGGTCACAACATTCAGCAGACTCTGGCAGGTGACTCCAGCCCTCCTCTGGTCCTCCTCCAGACCCTGAACTTTCTAATTCCCAGTGTCGTCTCCAGCTTCTTCCCGGCAGCAGCACATGGCATGGGGGCTTCACTATATGTAAAAGAGGGTGAGGGACTGTTGACTTCTGATATAAGGGGTGGTGTTCTGGACATCTAGTTTCACAGATACAACTGGCCCTTTGAATGTGACCATAATGCTGATGCGGCCCGGGATTAAATTGGGTTTGACACCCCTGCTGTAGACGATGTACCAGTTTTTAAAGATCCTATTAATAAACGTTTGGTGATTCTTTCCAAACCTTGTTTTCTCTGGCTGGCCGTTCATTACAACGTAGCTTGGCCGTGATGCTAGTCTGTCAAACTTTAAAGCTGATCTCCATGTTTCTTGTCACTTTAAATGGTTTGTTTGGACCAGACTGGTCCAAACAAACTATTTCCTTCACTAAGTGCTGCACAGGCTCTAAGCCTGTATGAACTGAATGTAGCTTCAGCTACATACAGTACACAGAGTGCTGGGTTCCGACTGTGAGACAGAGCCTTCTCATCTCACACCCGGAAAATGACAAAGTCGGTCTACTGCTGCGTACACATGACCAAACTTTTCAGCATCAAAGGTCTGACGGAACAAATCCTTCAGACAATTCGATCGTGTGTCGGCTTCATCGGACCTTTTCTGTCGAAAAATCTGACGGACCTTAGAAATAGAACAAGTTTCAAATCTTTCAGACGGACTCAATTCCTGTCGAACAAACCATTCGTCTGTATGCTAGTCCGATGGACCAAAAACGACGCAAGGGCAGCTATTGGCTACTGGCTATTGAACTTCCTTTTCTAGTCCGGTCGTACGTCATCACGTTCAAAACGATCGGACTTTGGTGTGATCGTGTGTAGGCAAGTCTGTTTCATCGGAACTCTGTCGAAAAGTCCTTCGGAGTTCAGTACAACGAGAAGTCCGGCCATTCATAGGCAGCTTTGTGTTCTGTGAATGAATATGAAGCTTACTCTGATGGCTGAGGCAGGCTGATGACGTCACGCTCTCCGACTCAGCTGATCAGGGGAAGCTTTGTATTCATTTACAGAATACAAAGCTGCCTATGAATGGCTGAGTGCCGCTCAGACCGACTCTATTTTGTTCCGAGTGTGAGATGGGAAGGCTATGTCTCACAGAAGAAACCCAGCTGAAGCTACATAACAGTTCATACAGTGCTTAGAGTGAGTGCAGCACTTATTAAAGAAAATAGTTTGTCTGGAACAGCTTGGTCCAAACAAACTATTCAAAGTGACAGGAAACATGGAGATCAGCTTTAAGAGAATGGACTAAGGCCATAAGAAGAGATCTTGTTTTTTTTCAAGACTTGTCCACTGTTTGTGGAACGTTTTGAGAACAGTCCTATGCTATTCCTTTGATCTGTTAGTAGACATTATCCCTCTTATTTACCGTGTGAGTCTCCTGTCAGTGAATTTGTGAAGGACTCTTGGGTTGAAATACTGGGTTACAGAAAAGGCATGCAAAAAGCGTTTGTTGTGCATGCCCTTCAAGTGACAGCATCTCTTTGGAGCTGCATTGAACACCTCAATTAAGGAGGTCAGTGGGGGTAAATGCATTAATTTGCATCCACAGAAGAAGCCTAGGCCTTATACAGAAAAGACATATCCCTATACTGAGGGCAAGAGTCCCTTCTGATATTCCTAATCTTCAACCTTCAATGCCAGACCCAAGCCAGGTGCTCAGTTTAATCTTGGACTTCCAAATAACCCAAAACTGCTGACAAATCCTCTTCAACTTGAAGGGATGCCCCCCACTTTCCAAAGATGGGAAGTGATTTCCACGGACTACAAGCTTGAGTTCCGCTCTCTGCCCCCTCCCCTATTTACATCTTTTAATCTGCCTGTGTTTCTGCACAGATTAGCCGAACTTTATGCAATGCTTGCAGATCTTCTGGATCAAGGGTTGTCAACCTAGTTTCTCTCCGCCCACGGAGCTTAGTTATGGGGATAAGGATCCCATGCATAGGGGGGGAAATAAATGCATCATTGGCTCCCATTTAATTAAGAAAAATAGGTATCAGGAGAACATTAGCTTTACACTGGGATGACACAGCATGACAAAGCTAATGTACAAAAAGAAAATATATAATGTCCAAAAAAACGCCAAAGTATGCAAAGAATAATAATGGGCATTAAAAAAACAGTGATGACGAATAAAGAAAAAATAATAAAAATTAATATGCATCCAGTCCCTAAACCAAATGGAGGCATCTGCCCCATCTTGGATCTCAAGGCCCTAAGGCCTGGTTCACGCTAGTGCGATTTCAGGTATCCATAAAATAAAAAAGTTTTCCCTTTAGTTCTACTTTAATATTAATTTTATATTTATTGTCACTTAGTCACCCAAGTAGTGCTTTTATGATATTTCAGGTCTAACTGAAATTCAATTCCAGAGTTAAGATGCACTGCTGACTGCTGGTTATATTTGGTGTTGCAGTGCTTCCAAAAATTCAATAGTTCTCTAAGAAAAATGATTTTGAATTGGTTAGTCTGCATTCTATCTTTGCTCGCAACTTATTGCTTTAATATCCCTGGTTCCACACACTGTTCTTCTTCTGAATGTTGCTGATGAGTATTTGACACAGCTGTATCCAGTGTAAATGTAATATTACAGACATTAAACTTGTAGCTTTGTTTAAAGTAAATGTGAGGCCTAAAAGGATTCTCCATGGTGTCCATATTTATACCTACATTGTTTCTGTAAAATCCTTCTTATCAGCACGGAACCTTGGAAGATCCAAATATTGACTTTCAGAAAGTCAGTATTTATATAGGCTTAGACAGACAATGTGACAAATCCTAGGCAATAAGCTACGTAGGCACTGAATGCTGCAGTGTTGGATACCTTGTAAGTTGGGGTGGTTTGGGGTTCCAAGGACACTTACAAGGGCTTTACAGAATCACTGCAAGTGGGCACCTTATGTGGCATACAATTTAGTCTCTTCATTATGTTAAAATATTCTAAAACTCACAGGTTTGCGAACATAAATCTGCATATTGACAAAGGTGGACAAAAAATATAATTTATATAATGAGTGAACTGTTGTCAATCCTAGTGCTCATTTCTTGAGGGACATATTTATTTTGAAGTGACTCTGTCTCTAAAATAAATGCATTTAAAAAAGGGCTCCCTGTTAAGAGGACACTTTATTTTCTCCTCTACCACTGCTTGGGCTACTGATGTCTGCTGTAGTGTAAAGAATCCACCACCCCAGGAATCTTTAAAATCCAACTCTTCTGTGAATGTAGGATTCATGGTTTCCCAATGTGAACTGTGGTTCTGCTGGTCCCTACCTCATGTAGTTTGCTGAGAAGAACCCCAAAACACATCAGGGGACCGAGAATCCTACATTACCAGAAGTGTTGGATTCATGTAATCCAACTCCCAGAAGTGTTGGATTCATGTAATGATGTAGGGGCTGAACCATAACACAGAGTGGGAACCCAGCAATCCCACACTCCTAGGAATGTTGAATTCTGTCTTCTGTCTTTTAGTGATATAGGGGCCATCGTGAGGAACCATAGCACACAGCGGTAGACCTGGAATTATACAATCTCAGAAGTGTCAGGTTCTCAAAATGTTCTATTGTAGTTTATTTTCAGTACAGCAGACAAACAGGCAGCAGTAGAGATAAGTATTATGGGGTTGATTTACTAAAGGCAAATAGACTGTGCACTTTTGCAAGTGCAGTTGCACTCTGCAAGTGTAGTTGCTCTAGAGCTTAGCAAATGAAGTAAAGCTTCACTTTACAAAGAATACCCAATCACATACAAGGAAAAAAAAATTGGATTTTTGCTTGCACATGATTGGATGATGGAAGTCAGCAGAGCTTTCCCTCATTTACTTAGCTCTGGAGTAATTGCACTTGCAGCGTGTAACTGCACTGATAAAAGTGCACAGTCTTTTTGTCTGGAGTAAATCAACCCCTAAGTGTCTTCTTTGCAGGAAGCCCTTTTTTGTGCATTTGTATTTTAGCGACAGAATCACTTTAAGCCATCCTTGCTCAATAGAGGGAGGACATTCAAAGTTTTATTTTCAAAATAATTAATTTTGCCCTCCAAACTGCTGGCTACAAGTTAATGTTTTGGTGTGTCCCTTGTTTTGTCTACTTGTGCAGCAGCAGAAAATAATTTCAGTTGTGGTATTTTTGGGAATTCTGATGTTATGGCGTGTTGCCATACCCTTTACCAAAATATAACTTCTACTGAATTTAAAACTTATCGATTCCATGATCAGGTGCCAGAATCACGCTTTCCTAAGATCACATTTCCCAGTGTTTAACAACAACAACATGTCAGCATTATGTGAATTTAATAGACAACAAAGCCTTTCCATGTTGAGTAATGTGCGTGCCCCAGCACTTGTACAAGTGGTATGTCCTGAAATGTCAGTTCTAACCACTAGCAGCAGATCCCTCGTTGCAGACTTCATGTTTTGGAACACATGAAACCATTTTATTGTGGTTTGCTTAAAAATCGAACATTAGGCTGTGTAAGCAGTTCGCAACAAAAAGGAATAAATGGATGTACCTTTCAGATATTAAGACATGCTATGAACAAATTAATAACATTTTTAATCGCTTAGTTTTTTTTTTACTGAGAATTTCCAGAGCGGCAGCACAATGATACAAAGCAGTAGATACATGAAATGTATCAAAGTATCAGCATAGATCAGCATGTCACTGAGTACTAGGTGTAGTATTAGCACTATACATTCTGAGGAGCTTTCACAAGTAGACATATCTATATAACCTTATAAAACTCTACTCATAACTAAATCTATTGAACAAAACCTGGTGTGTCTGACCAATTACTCCATAGTTTCCCATATGTAGCAGGGCATCGTCTGTATTCAAAAATGAGACATTCAAGCCTCACGGTGTTGATCATATGTTTTAACCATTCAGTGTAGGTTGGAGGGTCAGTTGAATTCCAATGTTATAAAATGAGTTTAAAACTTGAAACAAAGCACTGAAGATGGCCAGTTTAAAACTTTCTGTTATCCTCAGATCATCCAGGATTCCCAGCACACATTGTTTGGGGTCTGCTTGAATGTTAGTTTGGTAACTGCATTCCATTATTTATTAAGTTTTGGACATTAGCACACCATATGGATCAAGTCCCCGTGATCCATGGTACACCTGGAACATATTTTCTTTTTAAATAGCCCTGCATCTGTAAATATTTAAAAAAAAAACATTTTTTTATTGAAATGCATTTCTTAAGATGTCATAAGTCTTCAGGGGTGAATGATAGCCAGAATTAACTTTGTGAGCCTAGGCTGTCATGGACCCAACTCCTGAAGTGGCATTATAACTCAGCCTGGGCTCACAGCATTTCTCTTCTAGTGGTCATTATGTAAGTGCTGCTTAGTCCAGGAATAATGACCGCCCACCACTGCCAAGGAGGAACAGGAAGGCTCCTTGACCTCACCATAATGACATGAAGATTGCAGGAAAAATGTATGTTTAAGGTGTTTTTTTAAAATTTAGATCATTTGGGCACTTCAGGTATGGGGCCTTAAAAAGGTTTAGATACAGTGGGGAAGAGTTACCATTTCTGTCAGTTTTTTTTCCTGTCTAAGATCCCCTTCAAAATATTTTTTTCTCACTTCTTGTCCTTTGAAACCCATACAAGAAATAGAAACAGTTGTCACCAGGATAGGAAGGCACAGTCAACATTATAGACATTGTCAGAATTCTAAACCCTTCCCCACTCTACTAAAAATGTGTATATCATTTATTGAGGGACACAGCTTCATAGTAAACAAGATAGACAAGATATACTGCCACCTACAGGAGAAATTGACTCCTTATTATGCCTATTCTTTATGAAAAACTGTAATTTTGGCTCTTTGCTGGGTGAAATCATTAAAAACACAGCACAGGGTAAGACTGCTCACTTTCCTAAGACAAGAATCAAAGGTGCAGATCGACACCTTTGTAACCTTTTTTTATTCACACATTTCCATCTTTCCAAGTTATCAGCGATTTCATTGCTTTGCTGTGAGCGACAACTACTTAGTTTTTTGTCCTTCAATGTGGCCTTGCCTTGACCGTGATAATGTTCTTAAAAGGTTCTCGCACCAATTCTGAGTCTTCTTCGTCTCAGAGTTATTCCAGTCATAGGATGCTGCAAAAGCATAACTCTCTGGCCCTGGACTCCAGTTTGGCTATCGCGCTGCTGACATTAGAGGATTTCAGATGGATCCTAAGCGGCAAAAAGTCATTTCTGATTCTATCACAATGCTGGGAGCAATTGGCCCTTCCCCTGGACACTCTTCAGGCCAAAGCCTTCCTGTCCAGAATAAAAGTTGATGAAACTGCAGTCAGGTTTAGCAACTTCAATCGCAATATCGGTCTTCCTTGTGGGGCTGCATTAGTATCAACTTTCTAAGTGGTTACATATGCTCAATTCCACTCAAGAACTTTGGGAAAGAATATTCTTATGTTATGCGACAAATCCAGTCTGTCTCTGGACAAGGCGATTGTGTTACATCCTTGTACCAAGATTTCTGTCATGGTGGCTTCTGTCACCAGGGTTGTTGGCAGGGAAGTTTTTTTTTCTCCCCTTTAAATAGATTAATGTCATGACAGATGTCAGTCTTCTGGGTTGATGTGAGTTCTGGGCCCTTTGTCTTTACCATGTTGCTGGTCTTAGGAAGACTCAACACTTTCAATCCATTGTAGGATCAGAACTCTGTAATCTCTGCCTTTCCTCAGCTAAAGCTTTAACTTTGTTTACCTTGAAGGATCAAGGCTGATGGATTTCCAGTCATTCACATAGCTCCAGTTTAGCCTCAGAGAGTGTGGTTTACAGACCTTGTTCATCTGTGGTCTCTACTAGATCAGCCATATCTGCATTCTCAAGAACTAATCTGCCACCCAGTTTCTTGTTGCCTAGCTTTATCGGCCTGATTAATGAAATCCAGGTTCAGGGAGACAGGGATATTTTGGATTCAGTAATCCAGGCAATGCTAAAAGCGCTTTAATCTACTTCCCTTAGGGTTGAGCATCAGACATGGACATTCTCCTTCTGCCTTTTTAGTAGACCATATGCTTTCTTTCCTTCAGTTAGGGGTGGAGCAACATTTAGCTCTTAGTATTAGCAATGGTCAAGTGTCTGCCCTGTCTGTTCTTTTTCAACACATATTTGCTTGTCAATAATTGATTTGTATCTATATGCAAGGGGTTACACACATCTCTCTCCCATTAGGCCTCCCTTTGAAGCATGGGATCCAAATGTACTTTCAACACTGCTACAAAGCTCCCTTTTGAATCCTACTTATGGACATCCCCTTGGCATTCTTATCCCATAAGGTCGTCTTTATTGTTGCCATCACTTTGGCCAGAAGGGTTTTCTAATATCAGCATTGTTCTGTATGGAGCACCATGAGTTGTTACATAGTGACATGCTTGTGTTTAGACCAATGGCCACCTTTTGCCCAAAGCAGTCTCTGCCTTGTACCTTAATTAGAATATTGTGTTGCCCTCTCTGTGTCTAGCACCAGATTACCCCAATGATATTTCTGTCCATTGCCTGAATATGGTAAGGGACTTTACCTTTCTGCTATTGCTTCCTTTAGGCAGACTGATTCCCTGTTTGTCATTCCAGAAGGTCCTAAAAAGAGTTCTCGGGTTTCCTCATCTGTTTTTTTTTCTAAATTAATTTGACAAGTTTGTGCAGGCCTATGAGTTGCATAGTTACATAGTTACATAGTAGGCGAGGTTGAAAAAAGACACAAATTCATCAAGTCCAACCTATGTGTGTTATTTTATGTCAGTCAGTATAACATTTTATATCCCTGTATGTTGTGGTCGTTCAGGTGCTTATCTAATAGTTTTTTTAAATTAGCGATGCCACCCGCTGAAAGCACTGCCTGTGGAAGAGAATTCCACATCCTTACCACTCTTAGGCCCTGTACACACGATAGGATTTTCCGATGGAAAATGTGTGATAGGACCTTGTTGTTGGAAATTCTGACCGTGTGTAGGCTCCATCACACATTTTCCATAGGAATTCCTGACACACAAAGTTTGAGAGCTTGCTATAAAATTTTCCGACAACAAAATCCGTTGTCGGAAATTCCGATCGTGTGTGCACAAATCCAACGCACAAAGTGCCACGCATGCTCAGAATAAATTAAGAAACTAAAGCTATTGGCTACTGCCCCATTTATAGTCCCGACGTACGTGTTTTACGTCACCACGTTCAGAACGATCGGATTTTCCGAAGACTTTGTGTGACCTTGTGTATGCAAGACAAGTTTGAGCCAACATCCATCGGAAAAAATCCATGGATTTTGTTGTCGGAATGTCCGATCAATGTCCGACCGTGTGTACAGGGCATAACAGTAAAGAACCCTGTACGCGCTTTATGGTTAAACCGCTTTGCTTCTAATTTTAGTGAATGGCCACGCCTTATTAAATTCCCTTTCGCGCAAAAGTTTTATCCCTATTGCGGGGTCACCCAACACAGCACAGGAAGCACCTCCATGGTTAACAGAGGACAGAATTAAAATTAGACTTGAGAAACTTAACATTAATAAATCACCGGGACCAGATGGCTTGCATCCGAGGGTACTTAGGGAACTCAGTCAAGTGATTGCCAGACTGTTGTTCCTATTTTTTACAGACAGTCTACTGACTGGAATGGTACCAGCTGATTGGAGAAAAGCCAATGTAGCACCAATATTTAAAAAGGGCCCAAAATACATCCCTGGGAATTACAGACCAGTTAGCCTAACATCAATAGTATGTAAACTCTTGGAGGGAATGATAAGGGACTATATACAAGATTTTAGTAATAAGAACGGTATCATTAGCAATAATCAGCATGGATTCATGAAGAATCGTTCTTGCCAAACCAATCTACTAACCTTCTATGAGGAGGTGAGTTGCCATCTAGATAAAGGAAGGCCCGTAGACGTGGTGTATCTGGATTTTGCAAAAGCATTTGACACAGTTACCCATAAACGTTTACTGTACAAAATAAGGTCCGTTGGCATGGACCATAGGGAGAGTACATGGATTGAAAACTGGCTACAAGGGCGAGTTCAGAGGGTGGTGATAAATGGGGAGTACTCGGAATGGTCAGGGGTGGGTAGTGGGGCTCCCCAGGGTTCTGTGCTGGGACCAATCCTATTTAATTTGTTCATAAATGACCTGGAGGATGGGATAAACAGTTCAATCTCTGTATTTGCAGACGATACTAAGCTAAACAGGGCAATAACTTCTCCGCAGGATGTGGAAACCTTGCAAAAAGATCTGAACAAATTAATGGGGTGGGCAACTACATGGCAAATGAGGTTCAATGTAGAAAAATGTAAAATAATGCATTTGGGTGGCAAAAATATAAATGCAATCTATAGACTGGGGGGAGAACCTCTGGGGGAATCTAGGATGGAAAAGGACCTGGGGGTCCTAGTAGATGATAGGCTCAGCAATGGCATGCAATGCCAAGCTGCTGCTAACAAAGCAAACAGAATATTGGCATGCATTAAAAAGGGGATCAACTCCAGAGATAAAACGATAATTCTCCCACTCTACAAGACTCTGGTCCGGCCGCACCTGGAGTATGCTGTCCAGTTCTGGGCACCAGTCCTCAGGAAGGATGTACTGGAAATGGAGCGAGTACAAAGAAGGGCAACAAAGCTAATAAAGGGTCTGGAGGATCTTAGTTATGGGGAAAGGTTGCGAGCACTGAACTTATTCTCTCTGGAGAAGAGACACTTGAGAGGGGATATGATTTCGATATACAAGTACTGTACTGGTGACCCTACAATAGAAATAAAACTTTTTCGCAGAAGAGAGTTTAACAAGACTCGCGGGCACTCATTAAAATGAGAAGAAAAGAGGTTTAACCTTAAACTACGTAGAGGATTCTTTACTGTAAGAGCGGCAAGGATGTGGAATTCCCTTCCACAGGCGGTGGTCTCAGCGGGGAGCATCGATAGCTTCAAGAAACTATTAGATAAGCACCTGAATGACCGCAACATACAGGGATATATAATGTAATACTGATACATAATCACACACATAGGTTGGACTTGATGGACTTGTGTCTTTTTTCAACCTCATCTACTATGTAACTATATGTAATTATGTAACCAGTACGGTATTTGTACATTGAAACCAATTCCCCTCTCAAGCGTCTCTTCTCCAGAGAGAATAAGTTCAGTGCTCGTAACCTTTCCTCATAACTAATGTCTTCCAGTCCCTTTATTAGTTTTGTTGCCCTTCTCTGGACTCTCTCCAGTTCTTGTAGAGTGTGAGAATTATCGTTTTATCTCTGGAGTTAATCCCCTTTTTAATTCATGCCTATATTCTATTGGCTTTGCTCGCAGCAGCTTGGCATTGCTTGCTGTTGCTGAGCCTGTCATCTACTAGGACCCCCAGGTCCTTTTCCATCCTAGATTCCCCCAGAGGTTCTCCCCCCAGTGAGTAGATTGCATTCATATTTTTGCCCCCAAATGCATTATTTTACATTTTCCTACAATAAACCCCATTTGCCATGTAGTTGCCCACCCCATTAATTTGTTCAAATATTCTTGCAAGGTTTCCACATCCTGCGGCAAAGTTATTGCCCTGCTTAGCTTAGTATCGTCCGCAAATACAGTGATTGAGCTCTTTATCCCATCCTCCAGGTGGTTTATGAATAAATTACATAGGATTGGTCCCAGGACAAAAACCTGGGGGACCCCACGTTCCACCGCGGACCATTCCGAGTACTCCCTATTTATCGCTACCCTCTGAACTCACCCCTGTAGCCAGTTTTCAATTCATGCACTCACCCTATGGTCCATGTCAACGGACCTTACTTTAAACAGTAAACATTTATGGGGAACTGTATCAAATGCTTTTGCAAAATCCAGATACACCACATCTATGGGCCTTCCTTTATCTAGATGGCAACTCACCACCTCATAGAAGGTTAATAGATTGGTTTGGCAAGAAAGATTCTTCATGAATCCATGCTGATTACTGCTAATGATACCATTGTCGTTACTAAAATCTTATATATAATCCCTTATCATCCCCTCCAAGAGCTTGCATACAATCAATGTTAGGCTAACTGGTCTGTAATTCCCAGGCATGTATCTTGGCCCTTTTTTAAATATTGGTGCTACATTGGCTTTTCTCCAATCAGCTGGTACCATTCCAGTCAGTGAACTGTTCATAAAAATTAGGAACAATGGTCTGGCAATTACTTGACTGAGGACCCTCGTGTGCAAGCCATCTCCCAGTCCTGGTGACTTATTAATGTTAAGTTTTTCAAGTCTATTGCCCTGTACACACGATCGGACATTGATTGGACATTCTGACAACAAAATCCATGGATTTTTTCCGATGGATGTTGGCTCAAACTTGTCTTGCATACACACGGTTGCACAAAGTTGTCGGAAAAAATGATTGTTCTGAACGCGGCGTAAAACACGTACGTCAGAACTATAAACGGGGCAGTAGCCAATAGCTTTCATCTTTTAATTTATTCTGAGTATGCGTGGCACTTTGTGCGTCCAATTTGTGTACACACAATCGGAATTTAACCGATCGGATTTTGTTGTCGGAAAATTTTATAGCCTGCTCTCAAACTTTGTGTGTTGGAAATTCCGACGGAAAAAGTCCGATGGAGCCCACACACGATCGAAATTTCCGACAACACAATCCGATCGCACTTTTTCCGTCGGAAAATCCGACCGTGTGTACAGGGCATATTTCTAATTTTGTCCTCTGTTGGGGGGTGCTTCCTGTGACGTGCCATGAGGATAAACATTGCAGTTTTGGTTACTGAAGCCCCCCGATTCCCTTGTGAAGACTGAGGAGAAGAATACATTCAATACCTTCGCCATCTCTCAATCCTTAGTAACCAGATTCCCTTCATCATTCTTTAGGGGACCGATATGATCTGACCTCCCTTTCTTACTATTTATGTACCTAAAGAATTTCTTGGTATTTTTTTTACTCTCCTCCATTATGTACCTTTCGTGTTCTAGCTTCGCCGCCCTGATTGTACCCTTACATTTCTTGTTGCATTCTTTGTAAAGTTGGAATGCTGATGATCCCTCAGCCTTGCATTTCTTGAAGGCCTTATCCTTTGCTTTTATATGCATTCTTACATTGGAGTTAAGCAACCCAGGACTTTTATTAGCTCTTTTAAATTTATTTCCCATTGGGATGCACTGGCTAAAACCCTTATTTAATATGCTCTTAAAGCATAACCATTTTTCCTCCGTGTGCTTTGTTCCTAAGATTTTGTCCCATTTAGTATCTTCTAGCAAGAATCGTATTTTAGGGAAGTTGGCTCTTTTGAAATTTAGTGTCTTGGTATTCCCCTTATGTTTCCTATTTGTGTGATTTATACTGAAACTAATTGACCTGTGATCGCTCTTTCCTGAATTTCCTCGTATTTCCACATCCGTAAACAGGTATGTATTGTTGGTAATCAGTAGGTCTAGTAATGCTTTATTTCTAGTTGGTGCATTTACCATCTGATCCATGAAATTGTCCTGCAAGACATTTAGGAACTGGAGAGCCTTAGATGAATGCGCAGTTCCTTCCACCCAGTCTATGTCTGGATAATTAAAATCCCCCATTATAATGACACTTCCTATCTTTGCCGCTAATCCACATTGTGATAGGAGGTCCACCTCCATCTCCTCCCTCTGGTTAAGAGGCCTATAGCATACTCCCAGTATTACTTTCCCCTTAGTTTCGTCCCTTTGTAGCTCTACCCATAAGGATTCCACCTCCTGCCTTGCTCCCTTAGTGATGTCATCTCTCACATTCACTTGTACATAATTTTTGATATACAGTCATTCCCCTCCCCCTTTTTTACCCTCTCTATCCTTGTAATATAGGGAATTCCCTTGAATGGTTGCCAGCCAATCATGAGAGCTGTTGAACCAAGTCTCTGAAATTCCTACAAAATCTAAATTATCCTCGTACAACAGTAGCTCTAGTTCTCCCATCTTGTCCGCCAGACTCCTAGCATTAGTGAACATACCATGTAGTTTAGACTGGTCGCATATTATCTCCTGATTGGGTGTTCTGAGGTTGCAAATGACCTTGTTACTGTACTTACCCCAGGTTGAGGTGCTTTAGTCAACCTACCACTAATGCTCCCTATACTATCCTCTGGAATTTGTTCCGAGCTGACTAGCTTTACCTCTGGACCTTCCCCCCCGTCGCCTAGTTTTAAAGCCCCTCTAAGTTTTCGGCCATCTTCACTTCCAATAGATCTGCACCCTCCTCATTTAGGTGCAGCTTGTCACTTCTATAGAGCTGGTAACCAACTGAGAAGTCGGCCCAGTTCTCCAGGAACCCAAAACCCTAATTTCTACACCAGCTCCTCAGCCACTTGTTTACTTGAACCTCCCTCTGCCTTTCTGGTGTGGCTCGAAGTACTGGTAGTATTTCTGAGAATACTACCTTGGATGTCCTTTTCCTCAATTTAGCTCCTAAGTCCCTAAAATCTTTTTTTAAGAACACTTCAGGTGCACCATGACAGCCAGGCCTTCCCCAGCTCCTCCCAGTAATATGTCCACCAGATCTGTGGTGTGCTGAACCCGAGCGATCGATAGACAACATACAGTTCGGTGCTTTAGGTCTTTGTGACAGATTGCCCTCTCTGTCCTTCTAAGAATTGGGTCCCCTACCACCAGAATCTGTCTTTCCTTTCCCTTGGCTTTACTCCCACCCTCACTGGTCCCTGACTGGTTTCACCAATGTCACTCAAAGGGGCGTACTTATTTGGATGTTCCAGCCCAGGACCGGCGACCCTGGCACTTTCCCCTCTACCCTTCCTGACTGTCACCCATCTACTCTGCTTTGGTGCCTGCCCCTCATCTCCAACCGCCTCTGTGCTGGCCCCTGCCGGCACCCGCCTGGGTACAATCCCAACTCTCCTTTAGTTTAGAGTGTCTTCTCAGTGTTGACAGTTGCTTCCCTAGATTCAGAACATGGGCTTCCAGGGAAACAACGTGCTTACATTTTGCACAACAGTATTCGCCCTCGATCGGATGATCAAGGAACACATACATCCCGCAGGATGTACACCGAGTCGCATCTCCACACCTGCCGGGCATCGTACCTACTAATTTAATGGGGATTGGGGGTTATACCCTGTCCAAATTAACTAACAACTAGCTTCCTGACACTAATACTCAACAATACACAGGTACTCAACAATACAATACACAGGTACTCAACAATACAGTACACAGGTACTCACAGCACACGTGCACTCACAGCCCACATGCACGCATAGCCCACATGCCCTCACAGTCCACATGCACTCACAGCACCCGTGTACTCACAGTCCACGTGCACTCACAATCCACGTGCATTCACAGTCCACGTTTACTCACAGCCCATGTGCATTCACAGTCCACTTGCACTCACAGCACACAGGTGCTCACAATACTCTCAATACACAGGTACTCACTCACAGTCCAACTGCACTCACAGCCCACGTGCACTTACAGTCCACATGCATTCACAGTCCACATGCACTTACAGTCCACATGCATTGCTGTTGTCCTCCCTTGGATTGCTTGCTACAACTGAGCAGGATTGATGGTGGAAGGGTTGTAATACCCTAGGGGATAGTCTCCACATTTTATGTGGCTAGTGTCTGTAAGAGGCAGTATAACCCTAGGTTGCTTGCTATCAAACTGTGTCCCTCAATGGACTTTAAGGTGAGTAATAATATTCTATTTTTTGGTTTCTATGGAGAGAGTCCACATAACATCTCCACTCTCTTC
The DNA here is from genome assembly GCF_042186555.1 of Aquarana catesbeiana. Taxonomy (NCBI): domain Eukaryota; kingdom Metazoa; phylum Chordata; class Amphibia; order Anura; family Ranidae; genus Aquarana; species Aquarana catesbeiana. The sequence goes on along the minus strand of NC_133328.1, from coordinate 64,276,996 downwards.
AATCTCTGTGTCCAATAAAACACATTAGTCACCTTGGGTTTAGTGGGAGAAACTACAGCCCCCAGTGGGGGACACGCTAGCCAGATAGCAGCAGCGCCCAGAGCTCTTCAAGAGAGCAAACCTTAAATGCACTGCCCAACAGAAAGGTGAGTATAAGGCTACTTCTTTTATAGGCTGCTACCTCTTGATTTATTTTTCACCCTGCTGCCAGGGTCACTTTAAAAGACACACCAGTCCTTCACAGCTAGCACTAACTTTCCGCTGGCAATATACAGTATGCCTCTACAGCTACAGAACACAGGCAAGGAGATATCCTCAAAAATGTTTTCTAAACTTCCTTAAAAACATAGAGCTGACCCGGATAGGATTTTCTGTTAATATGCAAAATACAACTGAAGCACCCCACCAGTGATACAGATACTACAGATACTTAGACAGATACTGAACAACAACATATACACAGCTATCTGGGAATTGCAGGCATATAAACTCAGTAAAAAAGTCTAGGATAGTGTAGAAATTTTCTGATTTGAAAAATGTTAGTCTTATTTAGGTTGAATATATTTTTATTCACGTATTTTCAAGATCTAAAAAAATCACAGCATAAAAGGGTACATAAAATAGAAAAAGGAGAAGGGGAAAAAGGGATAATAATTATCAAAGTAACACAGAATGGCAGCAAAAGCACCGTAATTACCAATATAACAAGTCGATATAATGGCAGGTGAGTAAAATCAAATAAAAAACAAAAGTAAAAGCGCAGAGGAGAAGGAAAAAAAGTGGAAAGAAAGAAGAAAAGAGGTAGGAAAATAGATACAGTATTTATTATTACAATACCATTAGGTAAAGGCCATAGCATCACAAAAATGTTAGTCTTATTTAATAAAGCAGCACAAATAATGTGTGCTATAGCTTTGAAGTACATGTGAACTCTAAGGGCCGGTTCATACTAGATACGGTGCAAATTCACAGCGAATTTGCTGCAAATCCACAGCGCATCAAAATCGCAACCTGTTCATGCGAACGGATTGCAGAGCATATGTTAAGTTAACGACACCCCGTAGTCAGTTTACAAAATGCAGCGTGATTTGCAGAATCAGATCACATGGGTGTGGACACCATTGGATCCGATTTGGGTGCAGACAATAAAAGGGTCCTGCACGAGTTTGACTCGAATGCGATGCAAATTCAGCCATACAGTTTGTATGGCTGAATTTGCATTGCACTGACATCACATGTGATCTGCACAGCAATGTGGTGCGAATCACCTGCAAGGTCTGGCATTGCACTAGTGTGAACTGGCCCTAATAGTAAATTTCTCCTTTTTTTTCTCTGTTTACCTAGCCAGAAATCTTGTAAACTGATAACTTCCGCAGGGGAAGTCTCTGCCTCTGGACTGTTATCAGTTAGCATTGTTTCCTGCTGTCTCAGTGAATTACTTCTACTTCTCTTGTCCCAACATACTCTTTGTCCTAGGATGACAATGCTGCTCAGTACGGTTGTCACGCTACGACAGGAAGTGTGTTAATTGCAGGATTACCAGGTAAAACAAAGAAAATAAAGTGTGGAAAAAAGAAAATGAATGCAGCCACCATATTTGAGTGCCATTAAGCTGCAATACTTTCCATGTTTGTTCTTGGGTTTAGATATGCTTTAACAACCATTCATATTTGAGTTGTCATCAATTTCAATGCAGCAAAAGATGACTTCCAGTTGTGGGTAAGTGCATTTGCAGAGTGCTCTGCCTTCCATGAAGGCCACATTGCTTAGTAGACTTTCTCATTCATCAGAACATGCCGTGAATGAAGGTAGTGCTGTTCACAGTTCCTCCAAGTTTTTTGATACTGTATGACAAGCATTAGTGTTTAATAGCTAGTAAAAGAATGAAACATTTAACCGCAGCTTAGAACGGTTTCCCTTTACTGGGAACAGCTTATTGGACAGCACATAATATAAATAGATGATGGCCACCTGGTTTAGATCTTTTGTGGTGTTCATATGCAAATGTACCAGCAAAATGATATTTTCCCATAATGGTTCTCCAAGTTTCTTTATTTTCTCCTGTCATTTTGCACATAGGAAATTTGAAACCTGTGTTCATTCTGCAGTTTGTCAGCACTTTCTACAGCGTTGGTCTCACTGTAAAAACTAAATCACTATATGTTTCTACGAGAGGATTGGAAAACAATATAATTTGAATAAGCCATGGATATCTGCCCATGTTTTCCATCTAATGCTCTAATGAGGAGATAGTGACAGCATCTGGGCCTATGTATTGTCTGCCACTGTGAAGGGTGGGGTTTGGACGGGGGTTAGGAGATTAAAGTGTAAGTCCAGACAAAGCGTATTTTTAAGTTATGGATAGAGTGGGGTTTCTTACAGTCAGTCAGAAACATATTTAAAATTAGAAAGTGATTGGTAATGCATGATGCAGTGAAAAAATGAACGGAAGTCACACAGCAGGAGGTACACAACAAAAAATTCTGCACAAAGCTGGGTTACAGGAGGTAAAAGAGACTCTGTCATTCATCATGTGATGTGTCCCAGAAGACTGTGGGGGAAGGAGGTGGGGTGAACTTCAGGGTCAGTTCACTGCAGCGATCTGAGCCAGCAGTGGGAGCAGGTACCTGTCAAAACCAGTTACCCGCTCTCCCCTCTGCAAAGTGCCAAATGTGGCAGTGGAGGGGGGGAGGGTGCAAACAAACAGTGATTCCCCTTTTGGGTGGAGCTCTGCTTTAATAAGTAATGCTACCAAATTTGGTGTGTACTGTAAATTGCCTCCAGCATCATTCCTGCTTCTTCTTGCTGGGGACTGCCGTTTTGCTGAAGCCCAGAGCCCCTGAGCAGCAGTAAATCTTTAGGCTGCCAGTAAATCATCCTCTATATTTTTGCCACAGTGCAGAAGAAAAGAGAGAAACTGAGCATTTGCAGAGCAGGGTGAGACAGTGGGGTTGATTTACTAAAACTGGAGAGTGCAAAATCTGGTGCAGCTCTGCATAGGAACCAACAGCTTCCAGTTTTTTTTGTCAAAGCTTAATTGAACAAGCTGAAGTTAGAAGCTGATTGGCTAGTATGCACAGCTTTAGGAAAAGTAATGAGATCCAACAAATGAATTAAAAAAGGTGAAAACAAGCATTTTATTGAAAAAAAAAGCAGTAAAACAAACTGTAAAAAATGTGTAATTCAATTAGGGGTTACATCTACTTTAAATTGGCCCTTTAATTACAGTATTGACTAAAAGGGGATAAACTTGCAACCTTGTAGGAGCCTCAGATACAAAGTTTGCACAAAGAGGGTAAGATAGATACCTATCAGGACAATGGTTAGGGGCAGATATTTCACCCCTGTAGGAACTCTTTGATCTGTATTGTTAACATTTATAGACTGATATTTTCATGTCCTTAAAAAAAAAAAAAAATCTGCATCTATTCTGGTTACAAAGACTACAATAAAGATTTTCCTTTTTATGTTCTATCACTGCGTTGATGGGAAAAGCTTGCTCATGTGTTTGCAAAAAAAAAAACTGAAACTTATGGAAATAAGTAGACCCAAATGTGTTTTGAGCTTTCTAGAATTGACAGCGGTCCACCTTATTTTTATTACTCTATCAGTAAACTGAGTTTTGTGTAGAGCAAAGCATAAGGAATACCTGTAATTAAAATGGCTATCACATGGTTAGTCCTCATCCAGCAGGTCTCAGAGTGACCACTCCCTTAACTTTCCAGTTTCTGAGACCTAAATTGCTTAAATGTTCTTAGTGTTCCACTCATTTGGTGTCCAGACAAAAGAATGGTTAGCTTTCCTATTCTAATCATTTCTCATCTGTCTGTGGGTGTATCTACAGATTCTTTTCCTGGCTGCTCATTCATCTTTTCCTAAGACCCTCAGAGAGACCTTTTCTTATATCTACTGCACAATAACATATACAACAGTAATTTGTCCTTTTCACATTGCTGAAGTGAAAACATCTGAGTTTATGTCATTGAATTAATGCATTTTATATCAAAAGAAATCTAAAGGGGAAGTGTCCTTGTTGCCCATACCAACCAGTTATTCTCCAACATTTTTAAACTGTTAAAGGATAATGGTTGTTAATAGCTGATTGGTTGCTATAAGCAATACACTTTCTTAAAAAAAAAAAAAAAAATCTGTTAACAATACTATGATGTAATTGTTGTACATCTGTGTTGGTAAGGCTATCTATGGTCTCTGGATGCACCTTCATCTCATTGGTCATTTTAATAATCTTAGAGAACTTTACTACAGTCATGGGTGTGTGCATTCTATTGCATTAGGGTGTGCACCCTAAAGCTCAAACACACATGTGTCTACATATATATGGCACCGGCAGGGAGATCAATCTCCCTGCTGACACTGTGAAAGAGAAGTACATAAGCACTTCTCTCATGGCAGAGCGAGTAAGATGGAGATCTTTCCCATCTTCCTGCTGGCACACATAACGATAATGCTAATGCGTATAGGGTGATTAGGATGTGCCCAGCCACAACCGGCACACCTATGACTACAGTTTTAGGTCAGGTGTCGACAAATATCATCAAGGTTCCAGACAACAACACCATAGGAATAAACTCAAGTGGGACTTTAAATATGCCTCTAATAGTCAACAACCATAGATTTATTTTTTAAGTTTTTACATATTGTGTATTACAAATAAAAGTTTAAAACGTCCTACAAAACAATATACACATATTTTGGTAAAATTACATTGTGCAGGTCATATCATCAGCATCAACCTATTCACCACATGTTGATAGAAAATATAAATGAGGTTGATGTATGTTATTGATGCGTTTTGCATCTTCGGAACCCTTTAGACCTCTAATATCTCCACATAAACACAAATGTAATGTTTAATACTTAAAAAACACAAAATACACATAAAAATATAAAATAATATATAGAGAGATATATCAAACAATCAAAAGTAATACAGGTCCTCTATCCTCCAAGGGAAGAAAGAAAAAAAGGGAAAGTTGCATACAAAATAAAAATTAAACAAACAAAACTGACTGACACAAACAGTACAAGGAAAGCAGACGCGAATGAGATAAAACAGAGCAGAACAAAGCAAAACAAGTCCAATAAAACAAAACGGCACATAACAAAACAAAATGACACACAACAACAGAAAATTGCTCATGACTGAGGTACTGCCATATATTACAGCTGCCATAACCTTAAAAAACCCACTAAACTTAATTGTAACCCATTAAAATAAAGACAACTACAGTCTTTGGAGTTTAAAGGCCATAGCAGCCATTTATTAAATAACAATAATATACAACTTTATAACAAACAATATCAGTACAGTAACAGACCTCCTTAAAAGTCTAGGGTCTTTGAAGGCACCAGTATCCAACTGACCGGCTGTATCTACCACCAAAATCAACTTTAAGGCGCCCAGCTGTAAATACCCCAACATCTGGGACAATTTACTATTAAGATACCCCCAATACAGCCAAATAACTCTTGATTTATTACAGCCTTAACCTAAATCTGGAAGGTACACCCATACCTGAGATGGGCCCAACCCATTCTTCTCCAAGATTGTCAACTATTACTGCCTTCAAAGACCCTGAGACCCCTGGCAGCTGCTATGACACATCCCAGAGTAAAACTTGACATTCCCCAGGAATGCATAGCAAAGCCTACTAATTTGCCCAACCTCTGAAGTAACTGCCCAAGCAAAAGTAATGGAACGAGAGACAAACAACCATGAGAAAAATTATAAGGGAGGGCGGAAGAAGATTGTTTTTCACTGTACCAGCTCTGACTGGCCATGAGGAGAAGGCAACACCCAACATCACCCCACCAAGGCCACACCCTGCCCCACCCTTCCTCCAATCAGGTAAGATCGTTTATTTTAAATAGAAGCTAAAATTTTTGAACCCTGTTAACTCCAACCTGTCCTGCAAACTTAGTCATGTCAGGCCTTTCGGCTATGCTACCCATCTAGCTCCAGGCCTTATTCTTGACAGAGCAAAACATCGCACAATAAAACAAATCAACATAAACAAAAACAAAACAATGACAAGACAAAACAAAACCAACCAAAACAAGACAAAATAAAACAGAAAAGGTTTTAGACAAGTAAAGAAAGCAATGATTGACAAAAGTGGAGGGAAGCGGCTGATGGTCAGGATAAGAACAGACAAGCTGAGTCCAAATATAGTCCAAACAATATAAAGGAATAATCTAAAGCATTAGCAGATCTATTGATCAAGCACAGATTTATGCCCTGTACACACGATAGGATTTTCCGATGTAAAATGTGTCCATCACACATTTTCCATAGGAATTTTCGACACACGAAGTTTGAGAGCTTGCTATAAAATTTCCGACAACAAATTCCGTTGTCGGAAATTCCGATCGCGTGTACACGATTCCAACGGAAAAGTGCCACGCATGCTCAGAATAAATTAAGAGACGAAAGCTATTGGCTACTGCCCTGTTTATAGTCCCGACGTACGTGTTTTACTTCAGCGCGTTCAGAACGATCGGATTTTCCGACAACTTTTTGTGACCGTGTGTATGCAAGACAAGTTTGAGCCAACATCCGTCAGAAAAAATCCATGGATTTTGTTGTCGGAATGTCCGATCAATGTCCGACCGTGTGTACAGGGCATTAAAGTTCTGGCCTCACTTTAATGTCCACTAATGAGGGTAGGTTCAGGGCTGCCCACTGTTAGATCAAAGTTATATCAGTGGTTATATCTTTGATCTAGCAATGAGCATCCTGTCTTGTGAACCTTGAATTGATCCCATGGTTCCTTATATCAGATCTCTTGTGCCCCTACATATTAGTGCCTTCTTATGACTTAGGTATTACTTAAGGTACTTAGGTATACTGACTATGGTATGCGTATCTGACAGTAGGTATTAATGTGAACTTACTTGGGGTTCTAGACAGATGCCCTAATTACATTCTTTAAAACAAACCTGAATCACCTAAAAAGATTATTGGGAAGAAGAAACATGTGAACTGCCATTTCTGAATTGTTTTTGAAAGTATAACTATTTTGGCAGCTGTCCTTTTCATTTTATTTCTGCATGGTTGGTCATTGTTCCGAACAAACATGTGCATTTGAGGTGACAATGTGCTTCACTGGCTGCGTGCTTGGTTCATATTTCTGTCATAGGAGGCTCCCTTTAACCTATAATTAACTCCTCCCTTTAGTTTCTTATTATAGTTATTTTACCAAAACAGAATAGTATGGGTCACAGCATACTGCAGAGGAACTTTACAGCATTACCCAAACAACATTCTATAACATAATTAGACTTAATATAATTATGTCTAATTTGATGTGACTCTGCTGCCACACCAACTCAATTGTCATTTCATTTGGCCTAATTTCCTTCTGAATTCTTAATCTTTTTTCAGTTATTTCCACATAGCTTTTTCATAAATTTCAGGTTTTAGTTTACCTCAGTGACTTATGCCTCTTCCTAGATTTCCAAAATAACACAAGCTAGACCTCCTGTACACATGTAATCGAATTAGCCGGCTGGGCTCATGACACGCTGTGGTCACAGCATGTTCTGTTTAGGTAAGGTTGTGTAGTTTAGATTTCCCCACAAATGTTTTCATGACTTAAACTGTTTGTTAGTTGGAGACAGGCATATTTCAACGCTAAATGCCATCCCATGTACACTTCTCTTTGAAACAGCCGTCTTCCTTTTTCTGTTACCTCATAAATCCCTTTTGGCCACATGACCCTGCTAAAGATCAAGCAGGAGGCCAGCTTCCAAGCCTCAGCGAGCAGGTTGCTCTCTAAGGTCCAATAACACAAACTGAATGCGTATTAGACAGTCTCAGCGTAACACTGTAAAATTTTTAATATAATAACATTCAAGCATGTAATTGCCATTGCTTAAGGCCTTATTAGTTGCTTTGATACTGTGTGGGTGTAATTCAAATGAACATTTTTCCAGGGTACCCGTGTGCTAGGAACATTAACTTTGCAACTAAAATGTCATATTATTAGTTGCGTTTTACACATTTTGAATACTGAAGTAAAATAATGCCACAGTTGTCAGATCTCCCAAAATAAATGTATAAACAAAGTAGTAATAGTGTTGACAATTTAAGCAGCACTTTACATACTGTATTCACATCAGTCGCTGTCCTCATTGAGTTCTTAGGGTCCCTACATCACATGCATTTAGACAATTATTCTACCAGCAGGTCTTTGAAGTGTGGGAGGAAACTTTAGTGTCTGGGGGAAACCTATGCAAGCAAAGGGAACACCTGCAAACTCAATGCAGATAGTCCTGGTTGGGAAGCAGAATTAGGGCCACAGTACTGAAAGGCAGGAGTGCTAAAATTTTAACTCTGAAGTTAACCTTTACTTTCCTTATGAATAAATAGTAGTAGTTAGACGCCTTCAACTAGACTTGTTCTGTAAAGTTGAAGATGTTTTTCATTCATTGAACTTGCTACATTAGCTCTGAGTTTCAGGAAAATATCCCAGCATTTATAGCCACCCGAAAGGGCTTTGATTACCATCTATGAACTTCACATGTTAACAACAGTTCACACCTTCAGCCAAATGCCTTGAACAATTAGCACGTGTTCCAGACTCTATGGCACCCTGCTGACTGCATAATGGAACCAGAAAGGTTAGTTTAGCAAGTTCTCACACTTACTGTCATGTTCTTGGACAATCAACATCTGCCTTGCCACATTTCATGGTGACTGATTTACCCATCCATCTATACTGGCGTATGCTCCTAAAACTCATTACAGCTAAGATTTGCTAAGTGCGTTACCATCCATTGTGGTACACTGCAACACATGTGCTTTTTTGTGTTGCCTTAGTGCATTGGGTACATCACAATGTCTTCCATGTGCATTAAAAATGACATAGAAATGGAGCACCCATTCGCTTTAACGCATTCCCGCTCAGCTTAGGTTGGTACCCTTAGACTTACCAAGTATTATGGACACTGGATCCTCCCCTGAGCACCTCTTGTGAGTGACTGATATCTGAGCACTTCTTGGGAGGTCCCAGCCTGGCAATGTTTCCAGAGAGCAGTCTTACCCAGCACCAGTTAATTTCTAGAGGTCGTCCCCATCTTGAGGTTTGGAGAAAGATAAGTCCAAACAACAGAAGCTTTTTCACTCTTTGCTGAACCAGCTGATTTACATATTTACTTCGGTCATCCCAGAGGTTACATCACAACCCTTCTAGGTTGATAAAGAGAGCAAATTGATAAAGAGAGCAGTAACAAGCAGAGAATCATGTCGAGGAGCCCATACTATGTTAGGGGGTTTTCCTATATCCCATCCAAAGTGATGTGAGTAATCCCAACAGCACTTCACCTTTCCTCCCTGCTTCCCCCCTAATGTAAAGTTCCCAGCAGCTAGAGCCTCAATGATTACATCTCTGTAATGACCTGATCCTTGCAACTCTTCCCAGATGGCCAACCGAAGGTTGACTCCTGCCAGACTTTATATACAGAGATCTTTCCCAGGATGCTCCATATGGACAGGGACAGCACTACCTCGTTATCTATGGCTACACCCCACTTAGCTTGAGGCTCTGAACTACTTCTTCGAAATGCGTTAACCAGCAGTGGCCCTGATGTCCTCTCCTTTGCCATCTGGAGACTGTTGGTTTCAGGACTGATCGCCACGATTAGGTGGCTTTTACAAGCGTTATTTCTCCACATATTTGTGAGTAGTTTTATTTTGTTTTTATCAATAAATTTACTTGAGATAATGCACAAAGCCAGTGTGCCCTCTTTTCTTTATTTATTTTTCACACCCCACTTAGGCCAGCCATACACGGTTTGAATCTGGGCCAGTTAAGCAGGAACCGTCTGAGATTCAAACCATTAATGGGGCGGGGCTGAATGTACCGAGTTAATTGATCGATCAACTTGGGTACAACCAGCTTGCCGGATTAACTTGCGATTATCGCTAGCGGCTGCTATAGCTGCTAGCGATAATCACTTTCTTCTTCTGGTGGGGACAGCTTCCACTGCCCCCCCCCCCCCCCGCTGGGAGAAGACAATTGCTCAGCAGGAGGAATTCCCCCCCCCATCAATACTGTCTGTGTTGATGGGGGAATCGTGCAAACGGGTTGCAGGAAAGACTTTGCACCATCTTTGGCCCGCCTTGCTCTTCTGGGAACCTTCAGCGGCTAACTGGGCAACTACACAGCCTATTCTAAATATGAGGGTCCCTGCCTGACCCTAACTATGGTGGCACCTGGTGGCCAGTTTGAGGAACCACACTGGGTAATCTTGTGTCCCTGCCCTACAGCAATAAAGCACACTGCAGCAGGAAGGTGTGAATGAGCCCTGCATATATACAGCAAATATTTGCAGGTCTGTGAACCTTCAGTAAATCAACTTCTTATGCTCAGTGCTGTCGAATTTCTATAAAAGAAACTGACCTGTCCTTCAATCCAATTTTCAGTATGATATTTATGGAAATCTGTTGGAAATATGGTGTTTGTCCTTTCCTAGTTCCAGTAGTAATTGCTTTTCGTTACCATAGATGACTTTAGCAGTTCAGCTCCCCGTGTTATAATTTTTTGGGTAAAAAAGAAAAATACTAATTTAGAGGAATTAACCTTCCAGAACGTTTACTTCTGATTGGCTATGATGACAGGCTTGTGTGACACAGAGGACTATTTTCTGTAACTGCCTTGAGGTCAACTGGAGTTTAGGCAAGGGATGTACTGCATAGTGTTAATTGCAGATTTGTCTTTTTCCATTTAGTCTGGTCATTTTTCAGCTTTAGAAGGAAGACAGACTTATCAAAAATTACCCAAACTGCTTGGGAATTGATGTTAACAAAAAAAAAACCCATCATATACATAGCCTGCTGCAAGTGAGTTAAAAGGCAGCACCATCCATAACTGATGTCTGAGTTTTAAGTGGCCTACTGAGTACAAACTTGTTTGTTGTACTAGTTTTAGATTGATTGGAAAGAGTTTTAATTCCTGTCAGCTTTTGATTTATGTCTGTGACCCCATTTGGGATATTTTCCTTAACTTCCTGTCCCTGTTACACCAGAGCAAGTAATGAGGCAGCCAATGTCACTGGACAGTAATACAAATTCCAGATGTTTTCTCCCTTCCCCATTCTACTACAGGTGTCCTGATACAAACAATATTAAAGTGGGAAGGGCTCTAACCCTTAGCACCTTATCAAATGTAACAATAACTCACGGTGGCGCTGCTGATTTATAGCGGGCTGTTTCCGTCACCTTTTTACCTGTAGTTTCACTAATACCAGACTTAGAGTCCACGTTGAGCTTATTATTGGACAATATAGACAACAGTCACTTTAGTACTTTTCCAATGCTTTAATGGGAGATAACTGGAAGAAGTAGCAGGAAAGAGGTAGAAGAAGAGTTGCAGGGAAGTTCAAATACCTTATCTTGGTGTAGCACTAAGGAATTGAAATCTTAAGGATGAATGTATCTTCAGTTCAGGATTAAATCTTTGCCCCCCCAGATAGGCCTCTCTCACTGACCTAGCAGCCGGAGTGCAGCACGAACAGAAAGTCTCTGCCACAGACTTGAGTGGAAGAAAACTGTACGATCCTCTGCCACAGGATGTAGTAGTTTCCGATGAACAGCAACACAGTACCAGAACCTTTAAGCCGACCTGGCAGTACTATGTGGTAGGTTAACTTTAGATGCGTCCCCCAATTGAGTCACCAGGCCTCTCTCCAGACCAGTGCTCCGCATGATCCTTCCATGATGGGTCTTCCCCTGGATTCTTCTCAATTGTCCAGCTTCTTACCGCAGGACAGACAGCACAGGACCATCTCTGCAACAGTTGTAGTAGGCCCCAGACAGACTTCTGGGCCCACCCACACGCTGCAGCAACGCAGTCATCCGGCCCGGAGGACCACGAGGTTGGACTCCTAGCACATACCTGTCGGCCAGGAACTATGTACAGAACAGATGACCCACTAAATTTACATATAAGCGGTAGATTAAAAATCTACCAGCGCTACACAAAAATAAAAAAATTAAAAATGGATGAACTTTAAATTACTTGCCATCTTCTTACACCTTTTAGATTGGCAGGATATACCTACAATGTCCGCCTCCAAACACAATAATGATGCCACTCTCTTGCTGTGTGACATAACTAAATTGCTTATGCTTCCTACTGCCTGTAAAAGACAGATGACATCATCTCAGCCTAGGCAACATCACTGCACTGGAGTTCAATGACTGATTTTTGATGAAAAAAGGTAGAGTGTCTTTGAAAAAAATATACCTTTTTGTATGTTGATACCTAGTGGATGACACCTTTATAGTAATGGCAGTAAGTATGGTTGTAGCTGATTTTAATTGTATTGAGGCCCTTCAATCATTTAGATAGTGAACTGGGCGCTCAGTCTCAGGGCCTACTCCTAAACACCTGATCCAACTTGACAGATCGTTATAACGTTTCACTGTATATGACAGTAGTGTTCTATTGTATTTTTGACAGAGTGTCTGAACCACAAATTGTCAGCCAATTGTTCATGAAAATGTTTTTTTTTTTTTTTTTTTTTTTATTCAAATCAATAAAAATAATTGAAACAGAAATATACATACTGATAATGTATATTGTGACATGTCAAGAATTATTTATGCACAACTGTAAAGTTACTTGCTATGTATATAGATTAACTACAAAAGTACATTATACCCGTATCGCTCTTTTTATTACTATTTTTGTTTTTATTTTGATTTGTTATTATTTTATTACTTATATTATTGTTTTCTGATTACTTATTGCAACATTATTGTTTATGCTTTTGTTTAGGGGGGAAACCAGACAGCCACTGTTATTGCTCTATGTTCAATGAGAGATTTTAATCTTGCTCAAGAAACCTGTCAGCTGGCTATAAGAGATGTTGGAGGATTAGAACTTCTTATTAACTTGCTGGATACAGAAGAGATAAAGTGTAAGGTATGATAATCTTATTAAACTAAATGTGTAACAGATATAATTTTTTTTACTTTTAATTACATAAAAATGAAATATTTCATATTTTGATATTTTAATCTCACTATATATATATATATATATATATATATATATATATATACACAGCATCTCACAAAAGTGAGTACACCCCTCACATTTTTTATTATATCTTTTCATGTGACAACACTGAAGAAATGACACTTTGCTACAATGTAAAAGTAGTGAGTGTACAGCTTGTATAACAGTGTACATTTGCTGTCCCCTCAAAATAACTCAACACACAGCCATTAATGTCTAAACCACTGGCAACAAATCTGAGTAAACCCCTAAGTGAAAATGTCCAAATTGGGCCCAACGTGTCAATATTTTGTGTGGCTACTATTATTTTCCAGCACTGCCTTAACCCTCTTGGGCTTGGAGTTCACCAGAGCTTCACAGGTTGCCACTAGAGTCCTCTAAAATTCCTCCATGATGACATCACGGAGCTGGTGGATATTAGAGACCTTGCGCTCCTCCACCTTCTATTTGAGGATGCTCCACAGATGCTCAATAGGGTTTAGGTCTAGAGACATGCTTGGCCAGTCCATCACCTTTACCCTCAGCTTCTTTAGCAAGCATTGGTCATCTTGGAAGTGTGTTTGGGGTCATTATCATGTTGGAATACTGCCCTGCGGCCTAGTCTCTGAAGGTAGGGGATCATGCTCTGCTTCAGTATGTCACAGTACATGTTGGCATTCATGGTTCCCTCAATGAACTGTAGTTCCCCAGTGCCGGCAGCACTCATGCCTTCCCAGACCATGATACTCCCACCACCATGCTTAACTGTAGGCAAGACACACTTGTCTTTGTACTCCTCACCTGGTTGCTGCCACACATGCTTGAATCTAAACCAAATAAGTTTATCTTGGTCTCATCAGACCACAGGACAAGGTTCCAGTAATCCATGTCCTTAGCCTGCTTGTCTGCACCAAACTGTTTGTGGACTTTCTTGTGCATCATCTTTAGAAGAGGCTTCCTTCTGGGACGACAGCCATGCATACCGATTTGATGCAGTGTGCGGCGTATGGTCTGAACACTGACAGGCTGACCCCCCACCCCTTTAACCTCTGCAGCAATGCTGGCTTCGCTCATACGTCTATTTCCCAAAGACAACCTCTGGGTATGACGCTGGGCACGTGCACTCAACTTCTTTGGTCGACCATGGTGAGGCCTGTTCTGAGTGAATCCTGTCCTTTTAAACTGTTGTATGGTCTTGGCCACCGTGCTGAAGCTCAGTTTCAGGGTCTTGGCAATCTTTTTATAGCCTAGGCCATCTTTATGTAGAGCAACAATTCTTTTTTCAGATCCTCAGAGAGTTCTTTGCCATGAGGTGCCATGTTGAACTTCCAGTGACCAGTATGAGAGAGTGAGAGCGATAACACCAAATTTAACACACCTGCTCCCCAGTCACACCTGAGACCTTGTAACACTAACAAGTCACATGACATCGGGGAGGGAAAATGGCTTATTGGGCCCAATTTGGACATTTTAACTTAGGGGTGTACTCACTTTTGTTGCCAACAATTTAGACATTAATGGCTGTGTCTGAAGTATTGCCACTGAATGAATTTGTTTTGAGCCACTGAGATCCTAGAACAAAACAGATTTGTTGGTGCTTTTTGATGGTGTTAGTTATGGCATGCAATAAATTTGGTGATTAAGGGTTCATTAATACTAGACATTGGATTTATCAGTATGTGCATGTTTACATGCCTGGGAGGCATGGGTGGTCCATGTATCCACATACAGTCAGCCTGTTCAAATCAATGACAGGTAGATAGTTGCATGGATCTTCATTGATCTCCACCTTGGTGTACTTCTGGGTGGAACTGATGCACGGCTCAGAATGCAGCCTGTCAAGTCAGACTTAAGGGTAGGGGTATACATAGAAAATAATGGTGGAGAAGTTTTACACATATCAACATAAGGAAAAAAAAAAGAAAAAGAAACAAAGAGGGGGGTAGGGACACAGGGTGACATCATTTTGCTCTTGGTAGAGGAGTTTAGAGGCGTTTAGCCAAGGGATCAAAGCCTTGTGGAACAGATAATTGTGTGTCTAAAAGTAGGTAGTATCGCAGGAGAAACTCAAAGAAAACAATTATAGAAATTTTCATATCATAACTGCCAATTATCAAATGTTTCAAAATGAGTTTGGGGTAGGTAGGGACAGGAAGGTGTGGTGGGTGTTCTGGATAGCAGGTCTACCCAATGTTGCACATTAAGGTCTTACGTAATGAGGTTCCAGCTTTCCCTTATGATGTCATCGAGTTCTAGGGTATTGTGTTGTTTGGATGACAGGAACCTCGTCGATTGTAACCCCCAGTATGATTGAGGAGCTCTTTTTTTTTTTTAAAGGAAGGGAGGTTTATTTCAAAGGCTTTACTGTTAGGCATTACACTGCATTCATTACATGAGTGGTAAGTTGGTTTACCTTTGGAAGGAGTACCCCTAGGAGATAGTGTAAGGGATGTGGAGGCAGCAGTTTGTCGATGATTTAAATGAATAAAAAAGGGTTTTTACAACGTGCCAGAAAGGTGCAATTTTAGGACATATGCAAATGGAAAGAATAGGATACAAATATAGAAATGCAGCACCTAATAGATGAAAAATACCTCAGAATATATATATTGGGATTAGATCCCCCAGAGGAAGGCATGTGATCCCTGTGCCGAATACGCGTCGGGGAGGGGTAGGACGGAGCTGTCAGCAACAGAGGTAGATGAGGAACGACACACCGCACACCATACAAACGCTTGTTTTATACAAACACTCTCTGGAAAGATTGGTGCACTCACGCACCTACATATTGTGAGTACCCTTCTGGAGGGAAGTTTTAATATATTTTAAATAAATCCCTACTGTATGACACTATGGAGCTTTTTCTTTCTTGTATGCGAGACTATCTGATGACATCTGAGAGTGGTGGAGTTTATACCAGCATACCCTGTATGAGCCCAAGGGGTGGCTCCAATGCGTGTTTAGACACCGTTTAATTACCGTGTCACACGCTCAGAGGTGAGCACAAGCACAAGTGGGGGGTCACAGGAGAGCACTGAAGCATGCTGGATTGTGAGCACCATTAAGGAGGAGCATGAGGAACACTGTTTTTTGTGGACACCACTTACTTGCACTTTATGTGTTGATATCAATGAATTGAACTTTTTAAATATGGACACTTGATTTTGCACTTTGATCTTATATTTATAACCACATATATATATATTGTTTTTTTGCATGTTGCACTTTATGGGATACTTTTATATAAGGATTGTATTCATTCTATAATTTATATATTACTAGCATTTTTTTTTTTTTAATTGAAATTTTGTAGTATAGTTTTACACTATATATGCACCTCCCAACTATTGGGATATATCTGTTTTTTCAGCGCAGGCACGTTTATTTATATTTTTTGGTTTATGCACGCAATGAAACGTGGTTAGTGTTTGCAGCTTATCTATATTTGTTTCACCTCACAGAGGCATCAGTCCATCTTTGGCTCACAAGACCCCCACATAATTAATATATATTGTATTTATCTGCGTATAACACGCTCTTTTTCCCCCTGAAAATCGAGGGGAAATCGTGTGTGCGTGTTATACGCCGATCCCTGCTGCCTCAGAGAGGAAGGAGGGGACGAGTGCCACTGGATTACACATATGTGAGCCGGACGGGGCTGTGAGTGACTGAGCACCGGATACACATGAGATCGCGGATCTGTGTAATCCAGCACTGGCGTGGCTGCAATCATTGGCAAGGGCGAGTCTGCAGATGGGTACTAAACAGGCTGCAATGAAAGGCATGTTAGAAGCTGCAGATGGGCACTAAACAGACTGCAATAATGGGCACATTAGAGGCTGCAGACGTGTACTAAACAGGCTGCAATGATGGGCATGCTAAAGGTTGCAGATGGGCACTAAACTGGCTGCAATAATGGGCACATTAGAGTCTGCAGATGTGTACTAAACAGGCTGCAATGATGGGCATATTAGAGGCTGCAGATGGGCATAGATTGATGGGCACTGGTGAGGCTGCAGATGAGTACTGATAAGGCTGCATTGATGGGCACTGACCCTTATATTAAAATTTAAGGTTTTTTTTATAAAACTTCCCTCTTAAAGTTAAGGTGTGTGTTATATGCCGGTGCGTGTTACACACCAATAAATACGGTACATAGATAACATTATATGACTAATATGACCCTAATAGATTTTAAAAAAAGTAAAGTCCCAAAAGTAAAGGTATGTTATATATATAGAGTAGTGTCCTTTAGTGTCTGACCATTGCTTGCTTGACTCAGTGCTATTGCCGTGTTCACAATATTCTGTGCTGCCTATCTAACAGCAAACAACACGTTAATAACAGAGTGATTCTCAGCTTCTCATACACGTCCAACAATCCGCTATGATGTTCCATAATAAGATATCCAGTAATAATGCTATCCACCACTAGAGGGCGTCACAGTATGCACTTAGGGGCTGCATGGAGAGAAAGTGCTCACCGCATGGAGCCACAACCAGAGAGGTCTCATATAGTGAAGTAATTTATTGAAGTTTAGAATCCACATAAAACAAGATCAGCCAAATAGCCAACACAGCAGTGATTAAGCACAGCATAACAATTCACTTGCAAAGATCGGGGCCCTGAAGTGGCGGCGTGACAGCACGCAAATCCCACCCTGTTACATTTCGTGCAGGGGCACGTCCTCTGAGAAAGCCTTTCTTGGACACTAAAGGACACTACTCTATATATAACATACCTTTACCTTGTGGACTTTAATATTTTAATAACTATTAGGGTCATATTGGTCATATAATGTAATCTATGTTTATATTTTTTGAGGTATTTTTCGTCTTTTAGGCGCTGCGTTTCTATATCTGTGTCTTTATTGGGTTGTGTCTATAGACCTTCTGCTAGCTGCCTCCATATACTTCTAGTGCAGACTTTTTTTTCCTCTATCAGAAAGAATAGGATACCCACTTATTTTTCAAATCTCCAACATAGGCTAGATGTAGATTGGTAGTTCAAGTGGAGACATTGGAACAAAATATAATTTTATGGGAATTACTTTATATAGGGTGTAGGTGGAGGTTCTGCTAGCTTTGTTCCATATATTTTGCTATATTGTAAGGGTGAGTTCAGGGTCTAGATCTGTTTCCCATTTCAACATGTAGTATATGCACTAGGATTTTGTAAATAGCAGAGATTAACTCTTTAAATTATTAATATTCAAAACTCCAGCGCTTCTTAAAATACACTAAAAAAAGCTTACAAAGGGAGACAAATTCCTGCCCCCATTCAAAATCACCAACTTTAATGACATCTCCTTCACATACAAACACTATGGGATAATCAATGTTTACATCCTCCCCATGCAAAATGTAATTAAACGCCTTCTTTATTAGCTCACTACACATAGAAGCAAGATCTTCAACCCAGCTGCCTCAAAAGTCCTGACAGCGTTTTTCTACAGCAACAAGTTTGTCCTGGACAAAGCAGTGTACAAGTCTCACATTCACATCCTGTCTCCGCAACATGTCCATTGCTTGTGCTCCAAGCCTCAGAGATCTCTCCAGTATCTGCTGTCCTCAACAGCTCATTTATACTCACTCTGGGATTACCACCATCTTCAACGTTCCAGCTCCCTAAATCAACTACCTAAGGCAAAAACTGCCCAGGTACAGAATTTACTTGATTGTGTCATCTCTAAGCCAACATTAGAATTTAGGAAAAGATGCTTATCCTTGAATGCCTGAGTAAAGATGGCCCTAAATAATTAAAGTAAATAGAGCACCACAGCAGCCAAACATCTAACACATTAAGAAGAAGGCCTCTTAATGTGCTAGATATCTGGCTGTTGCGTTGATCCATTTGCTTTAAGAGGATTGAAGAAGTCAAAAACATGACAGGATGATAAGTAGAATGCTTGTTAGTCATCTTGGTTCTCGACAGCTGGATAAAGGAGTGAGGAGGGCAGGGATAGAAAGAGAAGAGAGTAATGCCCCGTACACACGGTCGGACATTGATCGGACATTCCGACAACAAAATCCTAGGATTTTTTCCGACGGATGTTGGCTCAAACTTGTCTTGCATACACACGGTCACACAAAGTTGTCGGAAAATCCGATCATTCTGAATGCGGTGACGTAAAACACGTATGTCGGGACTATAAACGGGGCAGTAGCCAATAGCTTTCATCTCTTTATTTATTCTGAGCATGCGTGGCACTTTGTGCATTGGATTTGTGTACACACGGATTTTGTTGTCGGAAAATTTTATAGCCTGCTCTCAAACTTTGTGTGTCGGAAAATCCGATGGAAAATGTGTGATGGAGCCTACACATGGTCGGAATTTCCGACAACAAGGTCCTATCACATATTTTCCGTCGGAAAACCCGACCGTGTGTACGGGGCATTAGAAGAAATAAAACAAAGAAAACCACAACTCTTGAAATGCAGTGCAACAAAGTCAACTAAATGTAGCTGCATAGGGGTTTGGTGCTGATTACTGAAGATAAGGGAAAGCAGAACCTTTCTTTCTCCTCAATTTTCTTGTAACAAATAAATACAACAATGGAGGTAGAAACCAAATGCAACATGGAATTGAGGGGGGTGGTAGCATTACTGGAGATTAGGGAGTATTCCCCCTCAGTAGTGTCACCCCCAAACCCCCACATTGCCACAATGAGTGTAAGGCACTTGTGTGTATGTGAAGAGCAAATAGGGGTTTGTCGGCCATTCCCTCTGTAGGAGCCTCCATATAGTTCCTGAATTGCCACAGGGGTGAAAACCTCCCATATGAAGAAGTAAACGTGAGGTTGAGAAAGCTCAGATAGCTGGGTGTGATATTTAGAGGACAGGGTTACTTTTATTTTTTTGCAAAGGTGGTGGTAGTGAGATAATGGAGAGTCCCAAAGGACTGTAGGGTTAAGGCGTCTGTAGCTAAGGGTGATCCAGCAATGTTGGGTTGTCTCCAGAAGATAGATGTAGCACTTAGAGAGCTAAAGTAGTATTCTTTAAAGATAGGTGGGTCCAAGGAGTAAGTTAGTAGGCTAGGTTTGCAATTAGTGGGTCTATGTTGAATGAGAGTTGAGCATGGCATCATTGGAGATTAAAAGGGAGAGTGGGAAATAACATTACAAAACAGGGTTTGGAAATTTGTAGGAAACAGTGCTTGACACATTTAGATAGGTCTTGTGGTCGAGGTGTGCAGAGTCTAGGCAGCAGTATATAGGTGCTTCCTTAAAGCTCCTGTGGTCCAAGGCAATTGAAGCAGGAGCTGTAAGGAGAGGGCCCCAGCCAGGAAATATTGAGGTCAGTATGTTCAGTTATATGCAGAATGTAGGTAAGCCCTCTGTAAAATAAAGTGATGCAAATCTGCTATCTCTTCTGGTAGTGAGGTTAGAGGGGAAACCCCACTGGTATTGAGTTTGGTTGTCATATAGGTTTGTTAAAAGCTATAGAAGTCTTCTGCTGGAGTGTGAGCCGATAGAGAAATGGGTATAGCTGTACCATCACATTCCAAGTGTCTCTTGATGTGACCCTTTTGCATGATCTCCTCTTTGAGGGTGATCTTGCGTACCCTGAAAATTACGTCACGTGGTCCAGATGGAAGACAGCATTGTTGGAAACACAATAAGCGTGGTCTAGCTTGATGTATTGAAATGAAGAACCTCTTAGTAATTACCCCTCCAGGGTTTCAACTTTGTCATAGTTGAAGTCCTGAAGGTGTAAGTCCTGACGAAGTAAGCTTATTTCAGAGTACCTTCACCTTCACATCAGAAATAAAGGGCTGAGTGGTCCATGATGTCTATTCCGTTTTTAAATAAATGTTTTTTTATACCTTTTTGTCTAAGTATAGATCTATATTTGTCTCAAGCATGTCTGAATCAACTAATTGTTAACTGACTTACTACCTCTTCTGGAAGTCTGTTCCAAGTATCAACTACTCTTTCAGTGAAATAATACTTTCCAAGATTTGTTTTTTCTCCTGCTAGTTTGAGGTCATGTCCCAATGTTTTTGATCTTGGCTTCATAATGAAAATAATGCCCTCCTGAACCTTAATAGGCGAAAGTCATTTTTGGTAGGCATACAATCAGTGTACTCTTTCCAAGAAATGCATTCAGATAAGGATCGGAATCAGAGGAGTATTTGAAGAAGGGTTGTGACATTTGGAGCTTGGTAATTGGCTTCAGATGTAAGGATGCAGAGAGGTCTGCAAGAGCTTTATTTATTGTCTCTTTATTCCTCTTCCACTGTGTAGCGATAATGTGGAGCTGGGTGGGCTGGAAAGCAGGTCATATCTGCTATGAGTGGGTAGAAAGGAACTGTTGCCAAGTCTTCAAGAGAAGAATGGTGGTCTGTGCTTGTTTGCTGCAGCATCTGTGAGTGCTGCTGGTAGGAGGTGAAGAAGGAAGCCTCGTTCTCGGTACTTACGCTGTGCTGCCATGTCACCTGCATTTTCCAGTGCCTGTGGAGAGTCAGGAAGGACTGGGAGGAAGGTGAAGTGTGGGGGCCAAAGGCAGTGGGAGACTTGCTAGAGAGGAGAGAGATAGGATCAGATGAAAAAAGTGTGACTTCCTCCTGGCGTGATTGTGCCACCATCTTGGATCCAGTCTGGGAGCTTAGAAGACCCCTAACAGACTCTATTAGTATTTACATGAGAGTCTGGAATTGCTGAGAAATGGAGGAAGGGGTCTTGGGGTGTTTGGGTTTGTATCCTATGTTTTGAGTTTTGCCAGTGGTGGGCTGTAGTTGTAGTAAGCAGGCTTAGGCAAGAGAGACCATAAGGTATACGTGTGCTCACATCCATGCAAACTACGTTCCCCTTTTTCCTTGAAACTTTGCTGTAATAATATGTTTGCTTTAACTTTCCCCAGCATTGTGCCCTGTGCTGGAGATATGTTTATATGTTGATACTTCCCTTTGGGAGCCATCCGCTAACACTATGCATGGCTATGGGCTCTTATTCTTGGCTTCTCTGATTATTGGGAACCAGTCAGAGTGGTTCCCAGCCATGTGATCACTACAGTTTGTCAAATATGTGGCTTCCCCAGCAAAATAAACCTTCAACTTGCAGATACCACTGCACTGGCTGTGTTTATCTGTGTAATACGTTATGGGTTTGGGTTTTTTTTGTTTTGTTTTTTTACATTTTTGCACATTTGTCAGCCTATGATAAAACACATTTTTTTTGTTTTTTTTTTTTACTAAAATTGTGTACCATATATATTCTTAAAATATATATATACACACATTATCAAGTTAACCAAAGCATTGTGAAGCTGTTAATTATGGTCTGTACATCTAGACATCAACCATAACTGCTGGTCGTGAAAAAGTTTAGGTTAAAGTGGTGTTAAACCCAAAACCAAAAATGTAATTGCAGATCACCAATCCTTAGATGCGGTGGCTGCACCAGTTTTCTGTTATTATGCTTTTTCCCTTTGTTTTCACCTGATGATCTTGTCACTAATGCTGTATTAGAGTGCCCCCAGTCTGGAAGAAGGAGGAAAGGGGGCACATTTGGACAGGCGCATTGTCAGTCTGGGTAGAGGGTACTATTAGATGTACTATCATATTTAAATAAAAGCTAATTGAAGTCAAACATCAGCTAATTATTTATAAGCAGTTACTATAAACTGTTTTGTTTTTCTTTTGGGATAAAAGTTTTACAAATAAAACTGATTATTAAAAGCACTCCTGCCTGTGTTAAATGGTTTGTTTCAACGTATACATTTGCTGAAGAGCTTGTTCTTTTGGAAAAACAACAGACTTACTGGCCAGATAAAAATAGAAGAAAAAAAGCCTAAAAAAGAAAACACATGCAGCCAACACATCTAAGAATTGGTAAGCTACAATAAAAAAAATGTATGCTTTTGGGTTTAACACTGCTTTAAATTTTAGGTTTAAAAATAGGGTTAGAGATTAGCAGTTTAAGATTTAAAGTCCACACATGTTCCTGAAGTTGCATGAGATGTTTTATTATGTATTTTATAATACTTATTTGCCTCTTCAGCCATGTTTTTTTTCTTCTTTCATCTAGATTGGTTCATTGAAGATTTTAAAGGAAATTAGTCATAATTCACAAATAAGATCTGCTATTGCTGACCTTGGAGGATTGCAGATAATGGTGAACATACTTGATTGCCAGGAAAAGGATCTGAAATACCTAGCTGCAGAAACTATTGCAAATGTTGCAAAGTTCAGGCGAGCTCGGCGGACAGTTAGGCAGTATGGTGGCATCAAGAGACTGGTAAGTACTTTGTTGATTGTTTTAATTTGTTTGTATTTATTGACGGTTTGGTAGTGATATATGAAAGCATCTAGACGTCTAAACCAGGATTCTCCAAACTAGAATGCCCAAATGCAGGCTTCTGCAAGATTTGATCTGGCCCACAGCTAGGATCAGTGGTCTCTCACACAGGTCTTCAGGTCAGTTTCTCCCCAATATCCACAACTCCCTCGCCTTTCGGTATCCAGTGCAGATTCCTCCGTCTCCACTGTCGTTGGTTGCTAGGACTGCTGGCAACAGTCAATCACATGCTGATGTAGCGGGGATTCTGCAAGGGGAAAAACTGATGGGGACCCTGATGTGAGGGGGGCTCTGGTGGGGATACTGATGTAAGGGGGGAATCTGATGAGCTTAAGTAAATTTGGAATTTCTTTGCTTTGTTTTACTGAATAACTCAGTTGTTCTGAACCATATCATGCTGATTACAAATAAGTAAAATGTATTCATTTATTTAATTTTTATTCATTCATTTATAAAACTGATTTCTTTTGAGTCTGTGAACATTTGTAAAATATACAGTGTGGGATTCGTACTGAAAAGTTTGGAGACCCCTGGTCTAACCTGTCAGTTAAGAGATGGGGTGCAGAAAAAGAACCCTTTCATACTGTAGTTTGAAATGGAATACATCACATATGTCAAACACAAGGCCCGTGGGCCGAATCTGGCTCACCAGGCTTTGTCATGGGGCCCTCAAACCCAGTTTTGCAGCCGGAAACGTGGCAGAACTCAGTTCTGCCACCTCCAACTTTCACCCTCTGCTCCCACTCCCTGCAAGGTGAGGCAAAGGTGCCTATACAGGGAGGTACTAGAGCCAGGCAAGGTAGGAGAGAGATGCAAGGAATCTTCGAGGAGGACAGTTGGGGTTTCACACTGTGCATAGCACACCCCTGAACCCTGCACTCTGTACACAGCACACCCCTGAACTCTGTACATAACGCACTCTTGAAACCTGCACTCTATGAATAATGCACTTCTGAAGCCTGCACTCTGTACACAGAGCATTCCTGAGCTCTGCACTCTGTACATAGCATAATCTTGATTTCTGCATTCTGTACATAACGTACAGAATAACAGCACTTTTTTTTTTTTTCTCTATCTTTAGTTTTAATACTTCTTTATTGAGGTAAACCAAGTAGCATACAACAACAGCAGTAAGAACATACTTGAAAAGTACAAATATGATGCACAGTTAGGCACATATGATCAGGGAATAAACAGGAAAACTATAAGTATCATAGACAATACAACACTGTGGGACACCAGCACTTTTTACTTATCGTACTCCAGGGAGTTTGACACCCCTGGTCTACTTTAAAGTCATCTTTTGGACAAAGTGTATAATCCCTATAAAGTGTATCTATAGCCAAATAACCATAACAGTTTTAGTTTTGGATAGTAGAAAAGTATTTGTTTAGAGTCAGAAAGTGATAAAAAATCCCAAATTTTGGGTTGTCAGAGATAAGGGGAAACCTTTCAATGTTGACACCTGACGACTCTTTAAGAGGGGAATACCCCTTATTTTGTAGAGATTACCCTTTGATTCCTTTTGTGTCTCTGAAATAGAAAATGAAGGGAAATCCCCCCAACAACACACTGACAGCAAAAATTAACTAAAAGGGTTTAACCCTATTTTATCCACTTTTAAGGCCTACTCAAGGCCTGACATATTTTTCTCTTTTCCTCACAGACTCATAGGTAAAATAACTAGTGCTAAGTGAGATCACTTGAACCTGAGTTGGGCACTATTGCTTTAATTTGTATGGCTTTGGCTTTGAACCTAGGAGAACAGTGTTGCTTTGTTTGAGAAACCAACATTTTCTGTCCAAATAACCCTCCAACTGTGAAAATGTGGTTTTATTTTATCACAAGCATTTCTCAAAAGAAAAACAATAAACCTCAAAAGAGCTGTGTGACTTTTACTGAAGATAAAATGCTGATGTTTTAACACCCGATACTACAACAACGCCCCTTTGTAAGCACTCATAAAATTGACAATACATGTCCAGCACTATAATTGTGTTTTGCCAATTTTTTAAATTTCTGGGATTTTCATTATGCTGCGATTTACGGCAGACAGATTTATAACTTGTAAAGTTTATGAGCAGAATTAATTAATCATTGACAGCGGGGCAGTATACTGCATTAGTGGTAGCTCCTCCCACTTTTGGCTTGTACATCTAACTTTTCAATAAGTAATTTTCCAGTTCCATAACTTGGCTCCATTTGAAATGCTTTGGAGGAATAAAAAATTCCATTTGAGATCTTTAAAATGAATATTGGGGGGAGACTGGAATGCGACTTTCGTGGGTATGTTCAGTGTCTGGAAAATACCATTTGTTTCAAAGACACTTAATAAAAATTAATCGATGCCTGATGAGAAGACAGTTGTAATTTAAATAAACAAAAACAGCCCTCAGTCTGTTCTCTGTACAACTAACAGAAAAAAAACATGTATGTTAATGTAAAATATGCATGGACTGGTATTTTAACTTTCTTTTACTCCAAATTTTCATGTAAGACAAAATTAAAGTGACCCTGTCACTACTGGGAGAAAATGGAAGTAAAGCACCCAGTGTAAGAAAAAATGTATTGTCTCCCTTTTATATTGTAAAGCGCTGCGTAAACTGTTGGCGCTATATAAATCTTGTATAATAATAATAATAATTTATGCCTCTCTGCATACTCATTATGCACACCCATAATCATTCTGGAAGAAAATTACATATATACATATGCACACTCCTGCAGGACTATTAAAGTTGGTTGATCTCTACTGCCAGAATTATTGGAGGTTGTGTATTGACTGGCAAGATGCTACAATCTCTTTCATTAGCCTTCTGAAAGCCCATTCTGTCACTAGATAAACTATTTTTAAAAGACAACAAATCAAGGTAAAATGGGTGGACTTTTTTACTTTGGTGGCAGTAAGTCTCAGAAAACATTTGCAGTTTGTTTAATTATCTTATTGCCTGCAGTGTTTCAGCATTGAAATAATCAGATTTTAGTTGCTGGTTAGCAAGTCTGACGTAAGATGTTGCTTTCTATTTTGGTATAAGCTCTACCAACAAGAGCTAAGTTCCATACATCTTGCTTTTGTCCATCAATAATACCCATTTGGCCACTGAGGTAGTTTGCAGGGTGCAGCAAGATGACAGAGCTAAGCATGGGAACCCACTGAAGTTAGGGATGAGAGGACACCTGAAGTCTGATAGCTGCTGCTCTGTCAACTGCCTGACCCTTAACCAGTATACACCCAGATGTTAGGAAGCGGCTTATGTAGATCACTGGGCATCAAATATCAGACTTTGGGTTACATTCCACCCCTGATCCAAGTTGAAGGGTCATGGGCTTAGATCCTTGTTTAACTTTGTTACTAAAGGCTAGGCTTCCCAAGATACATACAAAATATTTAGATTTTTGCATAAGCCCAAATGTGATTTTATGTGTTTTCTTTTTGATCTTAATTTATTCCATAATGTCTTCAAGGTGGGACTATTGGACTGTGTTCCTATGAGATCCTCTAACTTGACTCCCGAGCAGGAGAAGGACATTGAGGTGGCACGTTGTGGAGCCTTGGCTCTTTGGAGCTGTTCCAAGAGTACAAGGAATAAAGAAGCAATTCGTAAAGCTGGAGGAATTCCGCTACTAGCAAGATTGCTTAAATCTCCTCATTCAAACATGTTGATACCTGTGGTGGGCACTTTGCAGGAATGTGCTTCAGAGGTAAGTATATTTTCCTGTTTCTACACAACAACATTGCTATAAGGGATTCTAGGAATTTCTTTTCATAGATCATGAGGACATATTTAGGCTTATAATGATCATACATTTACAGTGGGATGTATGAAAAATCAAGCTGTGTTGACTTTTTATTAAATCAAATTAAAAAGGAAGCAGGTAGACAGGTTAGAATTTTTCTTTTGTTAGCTTTTGATGAGTTTGTAATTTTGTTTGATTACATTTATAAATATCGCATTTTACAAATTATTATTATTATTTTTTTTCATTTTACTTTTTCTAAGAGCGTGCAAAAATGTAATAATATGAACACTTAACATCATTAAATGCTGATTGTATTTTGGATCAGACTGGAAAAAAACACAGCCATCTCTTAAGTGGTACAATCAAAAGAAAATACCTACAAATGAGTCATTATTCAACAAGACAAAAGATTAAAAGGCAAAGATTATTGGTCAATTATTTATGTAGTGTGAAAGTAAATCTAAATGGATACTGATCACTGCACTTTGCATTAAAATTCATACTACACACAAATCAGTATAGTAGATGTTAGCATTATAAAAATTACAAGATTTTTGGAGTAAAAAAATTACCTGTGGCTTCCTTGTTCCTCAAAGTTCCTCAAATCTGTGAGCATTGTAATGATTTGGTTACATTAAAGACTGCAGACAGTTTATTATTAACCATTCGGGTAGATCTAAATGCTGCACTTCTAACTAGAATGCACACATGTTAGGAGTAAATATGGCCCCATGTACATATGCAATAAAAACTGTACACAGAATCAGGGTTTATAAAATGTTTTTTACAATAATAAGATTAAAGTAAAAGGATCTTTATCATACAGTATTTCTAAATAGAAACATTCGAAAGTCTCAGTTGTCCTTTGAAATATACCCATGTGTTAAATGCAAAAATGTTCAATTGAAAAAAAAGTCACAGTCAAAAAATAGTAGTTATAATTTAAACCATTTTGAGGCAATACACGATCAAGTATAGGGTTTAACGAGTCATTTTAAGCAGTTTAGCAAACAGTGGAAAATTACATTTGATATAACAGGTCAGATAGGAACATAAATTTTAAAATGGTCCTAAAGCCTATATTCATAATATTATTATAGCATAATATTAAATGTAAATCTGACCTATTGGTCGTTTTTATCTTGGCACGAATCTAGTTGTATAACTGCGGTTTTATAGTTTTTATGTTTTTGACTTTTCTTCCCCAGAAGAGCATAAAATGAGAATGGTATATTTTCTATGAAGTAACCTTTTACTCTGTTTTCCACATAAGTTCTAAATATGGTGTATCGGAAGATTGGAGTCCCCTGGTACACCGGGCTAAACATCTGTGCGAAAACTAATTGAAACTTCTTCTGTTAAATCCTCCATTAGTGTTTATTACGGAATAGATGGTTATAAGGTTACCATCCAAGCTGAATGGTCTTCTGATTAACCTTTTGTTTGGTACTTAAATAATTAAAACAGCATGATGATGTAAAATTTGGATGATTCTCTGAAGAATGGGCAATTTTATCCTCGATTTTATTAAGCTTTGTAAAGTGATATCAGGTCAGACGATGTGACCACAGTTTTTTTGCCATTAACTTATTGAACTCTGTTTAATGTGTTAAGATATCTATTTGTACAGTATATATTAGTGCGGTTTTTATAGAGCTTTCATATAGTGTTTAGGCTCGACTACAAAACCACATGAAAATAATGCAAAAAGCAGATTTGTAGAAGCAATAATGTTCCAGTAAGACGATTTCATAAGTTGGTGGCTACATAAAAAAACAGAAAAGGCAGAAATCAAAATATGTTTTCCTCTTGCATAGAGAAGGTGGAAAAACAATATACATACCACCACCATGCTGTTTGTCAGGAATGTCCTACTTAGAACACTTGTCCATTAGCTAAGTTACCTGCTCCAGGAGAGGAGAAAGCCAGAGCTGGTTGCTGTTGGCATAGGAGAAGAGCCTGCTATTCAATGATCCTAAGGGACTCTAGAGTAAGAGACCTGGCGTGGTGCCTCTTGTAAAAGATAAATAGCAAGCAATTTTTTTTCTCTCCACTGGTTCAAAAGAAAACCTGTGTTTTTCTATGCAAGACAAAGCAACAGGTTAACATCACTGCCCTTTTCCTAGCAACACATATCTATCTTTCTCTGATTCCTGTTGTTCTTAAAGTACCTGTTACAGTACTTCCATTTTAAATGAGCACATGACTCACACCCCTTCCTATCATGTGACAGCACTGGTGTTTGGTAATTAGCTCAATGTCATCCCATGGAAGTGAGGAAACAGTCTTCAACACAATTTAAGCTCTGACTAGAGGGATTACTCTCTTGGCAGTTGAAGTTATATGCAGCTCTTAATTTTCCTGTACAGGTTGAGCTTGCTCCCACACCGTCCAACCTTTAGCTCCTCCATATTGATCATAGACGCTTTCAATCACATTAAAGGACCTACAGAAAGTTTTTGGAGGTGGGAGTGAGGTCAAGTGCAACTTCCAGGAAGCATCAGGCTTTAAAATTTTGATATTTTTTACATAAAAAAATGACCATTTTCATGCAATTTTTTAAAAGGTAACCTCTACTTAGGCATAATTTTGTCATATGGTAATCCTCTATTAAAACCTGGTTTTAACTCAACCTTAGTGTAGAATACAAAAAGAAACCTTTCATCAAAAACACCTCAAGATGCCTTATTTCTCAAAGCAGCTCAACCAAGCTCTAAACCGGGTTTTTATTGTTTTGTGGTTTAAAATAGCACTGGTGACTCCCCTAGTTATATTGCCTAATTAGTGAAAAGTGGGACTTTGCGGATATTTTCTTTGGTGGTTCAATCATCTATTAACTCTATTACCCTGCCCAAAACAAGCAGCCTAGCAAACTATTCTGCAGGTATGAAGCCTGCCCTGAGTCCCCTCCAGTCTCATGTATAGCTCTAGATCAGAGAATATCAGGCCTCACTCCACTAATCCGTACTGCCTTGTAGTAACTTTATTAAAACAAATGGACAAAACACTCCACAGACCTTCTTCCTTTAACATGTTTCGTCCTCTAGTGGTGCTTAAACATAAAGCTGTAATATGCATGTTTGCCATATGCTCAGGATTGATTTGCTTTTAGGTAAATCTGTTCCATATCTGTTTTTTTATTTTAATTTTAAGAGAATGCATTTAACAACGTAAGGGGCCACAATGTTTGGCTAAAGAAAGAATTGACAATGACATTATACAGTTTGTATACATGGTTTAAAAGTAAAGTAGCAGGACAGTGTCTAGAAAGGAGTCACAGCAAATACCAGGATGGGTAGCGGAGGCCTTAAAGGATAAGTTCACCTAAAGGATAAGTTAACATGTAACATGTTAAAGATGCACCAGCACCTGCACCTCCCCGGCTCCCCAGTGTGACAGGTGCTGGGTGATCTTCTTCCCTGACTCACTGTACTTTGTACTTTGATACTATTGGGTATATTGGAAGCACTTCATTACTGTTCCATATATTTAATAATAAAGCTTATGTAAGACATGGGTGCTCTGGAAATCTCTAATCTCAACATGGAAATACCACTTTTCAGCTTCAGAGTTATGCCCCGTACACACGGTCGGATTTTCCGTTGGAGCGTGTTGTCGGAAATTCCGACCGTGTGTGGGCTCCATTGGACATTTTCCATCGGATTTTCCGACACACAAAGTTTGAGAGCAGGCTATAAAATTTTCCAACAACAAAATCCGATCGCGTCAATTCCGACCGTGTGTGGCCTGTTCCGACACACAAAGTGCCACGCATGCTCAGAGGAAATTCCGAGACGGAACAGCTCGGTCTGGTAAAATTATCGTTCGCAATGGATACAACACTTTCGTCACGCTGCAATGTTAAAAATGGTTTAATACAGCGCACTCTCTTCTTCTTTATAATGTGAGAAGAATGAAGTAGTTTTGCTGCTCATATTCACACAGACTTCTCACAAACTTCTTTCTTTATTATTTATCGGGATTCCCTCAATATATTTTGATTTGTCACATCTGACTAAAATATTTTTTTTTTTGTTTTGGTTTTTTTTTTAAAGGCAGAATTTTTTTTTTTTTTTTAGGTTTGTATTTTTTCCAAGGCTGATCTTTGTTTTATTTTATTTTTAGTTTTACTCCAGGATATTTTTGTGTGTGTTTTATGTGTCACACAACACCATTGATATCTTATATTATTTAATCTCAAGGAGATTGTTTGGTGTTGGTGTCCCTTGTTAATTTCACATTGTACTTTAGAAATGTACCTGAATCCTCACAAACAAACTGTCCTTTTTGAAGGAAAACACACATTGGCAAGTATAATTGAAACCAAAAATCCTTTATTAAGGGCTCAGAACCAAACAAAGAGGGAGGCAACATTGGAGAAACAGCAGAAATTAGCGAAGCCTTGGACCCCCAGGGCACACATCAATTCTTTAACATCAAAACTGGTGGCCTGAGGAGTCCATATGTAAGGGAGTGCAGTCTGGTCCAGAAGTCCCAGAGATCCGGAAAGCAGCAGATGACATCTGTGTCCCCAGGCTGTGGTACCACAAGAGCCTGCATCTTTTGCCAGACCAGACTGGACCCAGGGTCATCACTTTCTGGTCTTCTTTCCACGCTTCCTTCCCGGCTGTGGCTCTGCTGTTGGAGATGTGGCAGGAGGAGGAGTAGGACCTGGAGGAGGAGGAGGACTAGTAGGACCTGGAGAAGGAGGAGGAGAAGTAGAAGGACCTGGAGGAGGAGGAGGAGGACCATGTGTGAGGTCACAAATGTGGGTAGCAGATGTTATTTGGCCCCTCAACCCCTTATTGAGAGCTTCCAACATTAATGACTCACACATGAGTTGTTGGCCCTCCTCCATTCGCTGCATTTTACAGGCAATTATGCCAGCAAAGTCCTCCTCCACAGTGTGGGGGGCTGTCAGGGCCTCTGTAGCCTTCCAAAAGAGACCTATGGCAGCCTCCTCTAGGGTATTCCTATTCCTGCCACTTTCTCTTTGCGGGTGTAGGGGAGGGACCTGGATATCAGGCACCTTGCTCGGCCCGGCCACCTCCTGGCTGAGACTTCCCTGTGTATGAAAAAGGGACATGGTTTTACTTTCTGCATCATCAATCCCAAACATAAATTAGGACTCCAAACTAACATCTAGTTAACATCATTGATTGGACAACCTGAACTATTTAGAGGAATGCTATACCTGGCTCAAGCTGGGCTCCTCCACATGTTGCTGCCTGGAAGGCCAAGGTTGGGCGTCAGAAGCCTCAGTGGGGGGGAAGGAAGCATGGAAGGAAGACTGGAGAGTGATGACCTGGGTTCAGTCTGACCTGCCAGAAAATGCAGCCTGTCATAGTACCACATCCTGGGGACATAGATGTCATCTGCTGCTCCGGATCTCTGAGAATCCTGGACCTTCTTGTGCTCTCTTAGATAAGTGCTCCTCAGGCCACCAATTAGGATCTTCAAATAGGTGATGTCTGCCGTGGGGATCACCTGCTTCACAATTTCCAGCAATTGATCCAGTGCTGCCTTCCTCTTTGTTTGGTTCTTATAATGTGGGTGGTTTATCTGCCACAGACAAGGCAGCTCCCTGAACATGTCAATGAAGATTGCCATAAAGTCGGTATCGTTCAATATATCCATTTTCACTGCAAGACACAACACAAGACAAACCCTAATGTCAGGCAAAACTCTACGAATCTAGTTACAATATAGGCCTCAATCTAGAAGCAGTATAGCCCCAAGTTTGGCTCTTACCTTCGTTATCACGATCGGCGCCTCCGATACTCCTTCCTCCGCTCACAGATCCTACGTACTACGCAAGCGTGTTACGCTTTATACACACTGCGCATGCGTGTAACTCCGCCCGTCCCTGACGTTCTTTCTAGTCTTCGGCGCAGTGGGTGAAGAGCACATGGCGGAGTCAGAGCAGGTGCGTGCTAATTATAGCAACGAGGAGGAGGAGGAAAGCCCGGATCCGGAAACATCCCGATCCAGAAGGAGACGATTTAAGGCCTTAAATATGTCCTTTGGGGAGATGTTGGAGATGGTCGACATCCTGAAGAAGGCCGACTATGATGGAAAGTATGGACCTTACCCCAACCCCAATATCAAAAAGGCCAAGATCATGGCGAAAGTGGTCAAAAGTCTGCACCGGAATTTCGGGGTACGACGATCGAAAGATCAGCTCAGGAAGCGGTGGTCGGACCTGAAATTAAGAGAGCCCGAGCAGTACAGAAAGATCCGGAGAGTGCTGCAAAAAAGTAAGTAGTTGTGCTGTGTTCCTATTCTTTTTGTCTTTATTACGTTCCTGCTGCTTCATCTGCTTTTCTTAAGTGTTGTACAGTTTAAAATGGCAACTTTCATGTTCATGGGCCCATTATTCGTTCGTATTAAACATTTTTCTTTCGGCCTATAAAACACCATTGTTTAGGCCAAAAGCATTTGCCCACATTTTTTAGGGCCTACTTGTATGAAAAATATTGGGTTGTGTAGATGGGTTTGTGACTAGAATGAAATGCAAACTAGATTCTGTGTAAGGAGAGGACACTCAGCAGCTGTTTTCACATCTGGACGCTGGAGCACTAGTGTGGGACACCAGAACACCCTTTTTATTAGGGGGCCCACACAGGTGCTCCAGTGTATACTATAGGGGGGTCCCCATCTGTGAAGCTTGTACAAGACAGGTAAAGTCTTGAAGCTTGACAACGGACATTAAAAATGCTACATCTTGGAACTCTGCCAAAATAGACATTGTACCACACTTCCAAGCAATGTTTCATCTTTATATTTCGGCCATCAAATATCTGTGTGCTAATTATACCATTTTTGTTTTACATAGGGGAGAAAAGACTCGGAGGACACCCCTCATCCGAGGAGACTACAGACCCCCCACCTCGGGAAGAAGGGGAAATACCCCCAACTCAAGCAGAGCAGGAGGAGGAAGAAGACGTGGTGGAAATTGGCACCACAACAGGTGAGTGTCTGCGACCACAGACTCAGGTAAGAGATGGATGCCGGCATATTTATAATACCTGTTTTTTTTTGGTTTTCTCTCTTTTTAGGTGATCGTGATGTTGTGGATCCAGGGCATTTCACCTCTGAAAGTGCACAGATCCTGATTGGGGAGATCATGGGGTGTAATTTAGCTTTAGAAAACATCAAGAAAAACATCAATGATGTTATTCAAAAAAATAATAACATCATTGATGTTTTGGGGAGAGTTTAAAACCCCTCCAAATCCCTTTTTTTTGTACGCTACAATGTTAAAAATGTTTTAGCGATTTTTAGAAAAGCCAAATTTTGAGGATGCACACAGTGTGCCAACATGTGCTATCTGCCATCACGGGAGATCAATGGACGCGTTTTGGGGGTGCAACCCCTTCCTCAATAATAAAGTAGCTGAGAGGAAGGGGTTGCTCCCCCAAGACACGTCCCTTGATCCCCCGTGATGGCAGCTAGCACATGTTGACATTCGTAAATTGGTGTGCATCTTCAAAATTTGGCTTTTCCTGGGGTGACTTCACCCCATCTGAACGCAATATCAAACACAGTTCCTAAATACTCATGTCTGATATTGCCTTCAAGTTCTACCATATGTGAACTTTGTAAGTTTAAGATTTGTGTCTTTCTTGTTGGTTTTACACATGCCTGTTTTATCTTAAATGGACATTTCTATTTTTGATAATGCCACCCCAAAAATTGTTATACAACGAACATGTTGGTTTGTTTTAAAAACCTTTTCTAAATGCACATGTGATTGTGCAGGTATTAAAAAGATTGTTAATCAAGAATTTGTGGATTATTGTCTCAACGCTACAACACTTTTGTGGTGATGTAATTGCTGCTTTCTGTGACAATGGCTGTTATTTCCTAAGGGCAAATCCACTTTGCACTATAAGTGCAGTTTCAGTGCATTTTCAAGTGCACTTGTAGTGCAAAGTGTATTTGCCTTTAGTAAATAACAACCAACAGTGCTTTGTATAAGGTTACACAATCACACCATGTTCAGCACTCACGACATTTCGGTCAGGGTCAGCTAAAACAAACACAAGCAGTAAATGTCACCAAAGATTTGCTTAATTTTTTTTTTATTTGATCAAGGTTTCACAAATTGTCTGGCATATTGATGGCCCCCCTATCCGCAAAGAACTCAAGGTATCTTAGTCAGACATCACTGGCACTCAGGGAGGGCAAGCCAGGACGGCCACTTCCAAGCGCTGTCAGGGTTGTTTCATTTATAATTCCGGCCTCTGGCCCAACTGAGCCAGCATAGTTGGCAGAATGTTGCCATAAAAATTTATGTAGAACACAGCACGCCAGGATTATATGATTCAATTTATACTCCGCCATATGGATGGGTGTAAGAAATAGGCGGAACTGGCTGGCCATGATTCCAAATGTGTTCTCCACCACTCTTCTGGCTCTGGCCAGCTGGTAATTAAAAACCCTCTGTTCCGGGGTGAGGGTCCTCATCGGGAATGGCCGCATAAGATGGTCCCCCAGCGCAAATGCTTCATCCGCAACGAAGATGAATGGGAGTCCTTCCACATTCTCTTCTGGAGTTGGCAAGTCCAAGCTGCCATTCTGGAGACGCCTGTAAAACTCCGTCTGGGCGATGACTCCACCATCGGACATCCGGCCATTCTTCCCCACGTCCACATACAGGAACTCGTAATTAGCCGACACCACCGCCAACATCACAATACTATTGAACCCCTTGTAATTATAATAGTATGACCCCGAGTTGGGTGGTGGGACGATGTGGACGTGTTTCCCATCAATTGCCCCTCCGCAGTTAGGAAAGTCCCACCGCTGGGCAAAGTGGGAGGCCACAGTCTGCCATTCCTGTGGCGTGGAAGGAAACTGTTGAGGAAAACAAAAAAAATTTAGTATTTTTGCACAAACATGGAAAGCAGATTAGACACAAACATTCTTGGCCAACATCCAGATAACATTTATTAAGGGGAATTTTACAACACCAAAGTATAAGGTACACCTATCATATTCCCCCTCCCCCTCTCATGGGCCATTTCTAACATTATGGGGGGGGGGGGGGGAATCTTGGACAGGTAACCCTCTCCACTTCATTGAGAGATGAATGCCTAAATAATGGGTATTGCTTGGAACAGCCCCTCCTTAGTTACACTATTGGTAGACCACTGGACAGGTAAGAAGTGTCATAATACAAAGATATAAAGACACACTGTACACATTTGAGCACATTTGGACATTCTGCTATTAGCTAGCAAGATAATAATAGGATACAAAAACTTTAAACAGTACCGTTTGAAAGTATTCAGGCAGGCCCTTGCACTACATGCTTTGGGGAATGCATCCATAAATCTGACCACAAAAGAGGTGGGTATAGTGTGTATGGGTTTTGCAAAGTCAGCAGATAGATGATTGAGGATAGATAGAGAATTGGGATCAGCTGACTTAGCAGCTGGGGGGAGGGACGGTTAAAAATGATTTGGGGACACCACAAAAAAAAGCCTCTGGCACTCTGCCTGAATTTAATGCACAAATCAGATTTCTAAACATTTTTGGGGTTGTTTGGGGTAAAGCACTACTATGGAGCTGATAAAATACATTGTTAAGTGACTACATGATGTGAATATAGGGCAGGAGACCATGCTGGGGAGGTAAGTGAAAGCAAATAAGTATGAAGGAGAAAAAAAAAAAAAAAACAGCATGCATGAGGACAAAGGGGACATTCACAGCATATTACAATCATGGTAATTAGGGAATGAGGAAAGAAATACAATATATTATCAAACATTAAATACAATAAAATGTGATATTAAAGGCTAAAAATCTTACCTTAATATACTCCTTCTGCAGGACCTGGATGATGGCAGAACAGGTCTCCGGGATAATGATACCCAGAGCCTGGGGGGAGATGCCTGTCGAGAACTTGAGGTCCTGCAGGCTTCTCCCTGTCGCCAAGTACTGCAGGGTAGCGATGAGCCTCTTCTCTGGAGTGATGGCTTGCCTCATGCAGGTATCCTGCCTGCTGATATAGGGGGTCAGCAAAGCCAACAAACGGTGAAATACGGGGTCCATCATCTGGAGAAAGTTCCTGAAATCATCAGGATTATTCTCACGGATCTCACGGAGCAAAGGCACATGAGAGAACTGGTCACGCTGAAGCAACCAGTTCTTGGTCCATGAACTCCTCTCCACCCTGTTCATGGACTGGACTTGTGTCAAGGTCAGGACCCCAACACCAAGCCCCCGCACAGCACGAACTCTACGAAGAGTACGTATACGCAACATGGCTAGAAAACGGTCGGCTGCTCAGAACGAAGTAACAGAACGCACTGAAGAACAGCAAGGCCTGTGAAGAGCGACCTGAAAAACAGCAATGAACGAACAAGAACACAATGACTAATCCAAGTCATGCATAGCTTGCTTGCATGCACTGAAGAGCAGATACAAACGCACAAGCACAAACTGAACCGCAGAAAACGATCTGAAAGCCACGAGTCTGAAAAAGCGCGAATCGTCTCTCACCAAACTTTTACTAACACGAGATTAGCAAAAGGAGCCCAAAGGGTGCCGCGCTTGGTTCTGAACTGGCCTTTTCTAGTCTCGTCGTACGTGGTTGACGTCACCGCGTTCTTGGCGATCGGAAATTCCGACAACTTTGTGCGACCGTGTGTACACAAAACAAGTTTGAGCCAACATCCGTTGGAAAAAATCCTAGGATTTTGTTGTCGGAATGTCCGATCAATGTCCGGCCGTGTGTACGGGGCATTAGAGCTTTGGCATGCCCTTCACCAAAGTGGACCTCTTAGACTATCCAGGAACTGATTTTAAAATTTCTGTGCAATTTACTTAAGAATTACTAACAACTATGTAGTGTGAGGACCAACCCAAACAAACCATTTAATGTATTTCCAGTTACGTGTTAAAATCAGATTGGAAGATGTGAGGTTATCTTTATGTCAGCTTGACTATGTTGCCTAAGTCAGAAGAAAAAGGAGTGCTTTAAAATTCTTTTGTGTTCTATCCTGAGGCTTTTTAGGGTTCTCCGCTCTATGCAATATATC
The DNA here is from genome assembly GCF_042186555.1 of Aquarana catesbeiana. Classification (NCBI taxonomy): domain Eukaryota; kingdom Metazoa; phylum Chordata; class Amphibia; order Anura; family Ranidae; genus Aquarana; species Aquarana catesbeiana. Next base: position 64,238,885 of record NC_133328.1, on the reverse strand, counting down.
TGTTCAGTGCAAAGCCACTTCCATCTATTTATTCCACATGTGTTCCATGTGACTCTGTGGAATTACACCCTGTCTGGGGGTTCAGCACTAAATACCTACCATTTATGTTAGATATCTCATAGGCCCAGGTCAATTTTCAGCTTTCAGCATTGTCACACTTTGAATGACAATTGTGCGGTCATGCAACACTGTATCCAAATTAAATTTTTATAATTTTTTTCACATAAATAGGGCTTTCTTTTGGTGGTATTTAATCACCTCTGGGTTTTTTATTTTTTGCTAAAAAAGAGCGAAAAATTTTGAAAAAAAAAATACTTTTGTTAGTTTCAGTCATAAAATGTAAATAAGTAATTTTTCTCCTTCACTGATGTGTGCTGATGAGGCTGCACCGATGGGCTGGGCACTGATAGGCTGCACTGATGGGCACTCATGAGGTGGCACTGATGAGGGGGCACTTTTTGGATGGCACTGATGAGGAGGCACTAATATGCAGCACTGATGGGCACTGATAAGTGGCACTGATATGCAGCACTGATGGGAACTGATATGTGGCACTGATAGGCGGCACTTATGGGCAATGATAGGTGGCGTGGATAGGCAGCACTGATTGGCGCTGAAAGGGAGCACTAACTTGCATTACTGCTGGGCACAGATTGACATCACTGCTGGGCACTATTGGGACTGCACTGATCATCAGTGCCCTGATTACCTCTACAGGTCTCCTCTGCGAGGAAATTCTGCTGATCAGCTCTCCTCTCCTCACACTCTGTCAGTGTGAGGTGAGGAGAGCCAATAAACGTCATTTCCATGTTTACATGTGATCAGCTGTGATTGGACACAGCTGATCACATGAGTAAAGAGACGTGTGATCGGTTCTTTACCAAGATCCGCGGGTACACAAGCACGGGGAGACTGGTGTGACGTCATATAACATCGTCCTAGGAACAACAGAGGATACCGCCCGCTGTCATTTGTCTATACAACGGGGGGAGGTCGTTAAAATGTATCTAAACCCAAAACCAGCAAATGTTTTGCAGCTTACCAGTTCCTAGAGGTGGTGGCTGCATTAGTTGTCTAGTTTTAAAGGGTAACTTCACTTTCATGGGAAAAAAACAAATAGCACAGAAAAAAAAAGTATATATAGCATATACAAATGTGACACAAATCATGTTATTAAAAATTACCTTTCCTTTTCAACCTGCAACCTGTAAAACTAAATGAAATATAACTACCTGGAGGTGTTCTGTACACAGAATGTGTACTGACCACCCCCCAGAAACATAATTTCCGGCTAGTGTGATTGGCTCACTGATTTCCCATAAGTCTATACTAAGATACAAGTCAGATTTTTGGCATCCCCTGCAACAAAAATGTCATTTTTGTTAAGATACTCCCAATAGGAAATCATGTCTAAAGGGATGCAGGCCCTGCAATTTTCCTCATTAGAACCCTTCAGCTGCAACAGCTGATTGATAGTTATGAAACCACTCCCATTAGACTCACTCTACACAGGGGCACAGAGGAACAAACAGTGATTTCTTCAGAATAACAAAAGGTAGGAATCTGCAAAAAAGTTTGTTAAAATCCATGCAAAAGTGGAGTTACGCTTTGAGGGTTTTTATAGTTTTTTATTTTTATTTTTTCACCTGGAGATTCTTCTAGAAACACACTTACAAAAAGAAAACCACAATAAGTGTAGCGCTATTAAAATATGAAAACGTCCAATGTAAAAAACATTAAACCAGCAGTTCCAAATGCAAATGATAGGGAAGAGTCATCCGTATAAATATTAGTAGGGCGTCTTCAGGAACTAGACACTTCAAGCAGGAATATAAAACATCTGAAGTGAAGACAGACACACCACCACCGAAAATTAAGAGGCTCACCAGATTGGATGGACCCAAAGGGGCATACGCCGAGTTGGGTCGGAAAAGGCTTAGGTGGTGAGTGGCTGTAGGTGGTCCGGAGGGGCGATGTTTATGGAATGGCCCACACGTTGCTGTGTCCCTCAAAGCGATGCCAGAACCCATAGGGTCGAAGTATATGGAACGAACCACACGTTGTTGTATCCCTTGGAGCAGTGTTAAAAGCCAAATGATGATGGTAACAAGTGGAGAAAAGGAAGGAATGGCCACATAGTGTGAATCCGTATACAAAGTGAAATTTTATTAAAAAATAAGATATATACTCACATGTAGATCCGTATAAAAACAGCGCTGTAGAAAAGTGGCGACAGTGGGGTCCTATCCGATGCGTTTCGTCTTCATAGACGTCGTCTGGGGGGCCATTCCTTCCTTTTCTCCACTTGTTACCATCATCATTTGGCTTTTAACACCGCTCCGAGGGATACAACAACGTGTGGTTAGTTCCATATATTTCGACCCTCTGGGTTCTGGCATCGCTTTGAAGGACACAGGAACGTGTGGGCCATTCCATAAACATCGCCTCTCCGGACCACCTACAGCCACTCACCACCTAAGCCTTTTCCGACCCAACTCGGCGTATGCCCCTTTGGGTCCATCCAATCTGGTAAGCATCTTCATTTTCGGTGGTGGTGTGTCTGTCTTTACTTCAGATGTTTTATATTCCTGCTTGAAGTGTGTAGTTCCTGAAGACTCCCTACTATTATTTATACGGATGACTCTTCCCTATCATTTGCATTTGGAACTGCTGGTTTAACGTTTTTTTACATTGGACGTTTTCATATTTTAATAGCGCTACACTTATTGTGGTTTTCTTTTTGTAACATCTTGTTGGTTGTGTTAGCTGCTTGTTTCTTCCCTGGCAGCGCAGAATTATTTTGTATAAACACACTTACAACCCTAGGATGACAATGGTCACTCACATTACTGTATCAGGACAACAGAAACAGGATAGAAGTAGAGGACTTCACCCCTCTGCTCTTCTTCATAGTCTTCAGAGACAACTGAGAACAATGTGGTTGATATCAGCAGACAGAAAGCCCAGAAAGTTATCAACTCATGAGATTTCTGACAATATCACAGGTATTTTTGTAAATATCAGATATTGCAAAACACTTTTAGTGGTATATTTAAAAGACCAAAGGGGACAACATAAGAGAAGTTCATTTTTAAGGTTTACATATCCTTTAAATGAACAATGAGATAGCATGTCCTGTGCTTGGTAAGGAGATTACTGTACACTCCTCTTTATAAATTGCATATAAGAGTCAAGAAGGGATATGTTTTATTTATTAATCAATGTACTTATTACACATTCTCTACCTATTTTTCAGCCAAGTTACAGGCTTGCAATTAAGACCGAGAAAATGATTGAAGATTTAGTAAAAAACTTGAACAGTGAAAACCAAGAGCTACAGATGCATTGTGCTAGTGCTATCTTTAAGGTACATCTTCTTTATTACATTATTTTCTGCTGTTTATAATTCTGCAGTTAAAATACTATCTGTCACTGCCTAATTACAATGTTTGATGGAGAAAAGAACATTATTGTGTTTTATTGTACCAATTTTTACAATGTAATAAAATGATTCTACCTAAAAAGTTACTGAACCCAGGACCCTGCATTTACTATATCTGGTCTCCCACAGTACACAGAACATGGAAATGCAATATTCTGGTAAATATAAACTGCTACCGGTAAATACCTTTTCTCATCAGCAGTATTTAGCATTATTTTGGCTTCTGTCAGTGTCTGGTTAAAGCTTGTAAGAGGAGTTTTCATTCAGTTCTGACTGTCCTATAAGGCTGCAGGACCCCTGACCCTCTGTCTGGACAGTGGTGATTGGCCCTGTGCTGAGAAAAACTCTCTAGCAATACACACCAAACTGAGCATGTCCAGAGTGCCCCCAAGGCGCTGTACTATCAGGAGATTGATTGGGGACAGTAAAATAAGGGGAGAATTAGAGAAGACAGGATCAAACAGCCTTTTTACACAATGCAGAGGATTAACACCTTAGGTTCCACACTGAGTATGTGCAGACTGATTTTACTGTTGTGAATTTAGTAACACTTTAAGTGAAACAATTTGTTTTTAATTATCAACATATTTACTACTTAATGTGATTGTCAAGGCTTGGTTTTTTCCTATAAAAATAACAAACATGTTATACTTACCTGCTCTGTTGCAGTGGATTTGCAGAGAGCCTCCTCTTCTCGGGTCCCTCTACTGTGATCCTGGCTCCTCCCACCTGTTGAGTGCCCCCACAGCAAGCAGCATGCTATGGGGGCACCCGAGCTGAGTCACAGCTCCCTGTGTACATTCAGACACAGAGCTCTGACCCGGCCCCACCCCCTCTCTCCCCCGATTAACTACCTGACTTTGATTGTCAGCAGTGGGAGCCAATGGCGCTGCTGCTGTGTCTCAGCCAATCAGGAAGGAGAATCTGGATGGCTGGAACACTCGTGGACATTGATGGGCAGAGAGGGACCTCTGCATTTGCATTAGGATAAAAAACCTTATGCCTTTACAACCACTTTAACTTGTCAGGATCCTTGCGTACACTCTGCCAGTGTAATTGGCAGGACCCAGCTATCAACCAGGCCACAATCTGTTTCAGGAATATTGACAGTGGTTTCTTTGTGAATGAAATCCAAAAGAGTGGTGCCAGGGTTTATTCATGAATACACTGTTGATATAATACATTTTGTTTAGTGTTTTCATGCAGATCAAAGTCTTGTCCTTTGATTTAAAAATAAGTAAAATCGAACAGTAACTGGTATGTTAGTGGTCCTAGAACCACAAACAGTTTCTTTGGTGGCGGAGTCTCTGCACTCAAGTTGCTGGATCTGCACATCTGTCTTGGCCATTACAAGGGTGCGCCACTTTCGCTTTTAGATTTTCAGTTGCTTTCTGTTATGGAGACTGCAACTGGAGAGGTGAGAATTCTCTTGTTCTAGTATGAGAAATAATGTTAAAAGGTGGGCAGGAGGGAAAACAGCATTGCCAGGTCACCTCTTTCATACAGTTATTCCCTCTCTCGCTCCTGTGGTTACATTAGCTGACCTTTACTCACTGCAGGACACAATATTTATTATTATTATTTATTTCAGGTACTTGTATAGCGCCGAAAATTTAGCCAGCGCTTTGCAAATACATTGTACATTCACATCAGTCCCTACCCTCAAGGAGTTTACAACCTAAGGTCCCTAACACGATTAACCTACCAGCATGTGTTTAGAGTGTGGGAGGAAACCGGAGTAAACCTACGCAGGCACAGGGAGAACATGCAAACTCCAGGCAGATGGTGTCGTGGTTGGGATTCAAACCAGTGACCCTTTTTGCTGCTGGGTGAAAATGCTAACCACTACACCACTGTGCTGCCCACAATAATGAAGTAGGGGTTGAGGGGAGGAGCCCTAACAGCAAGCAGGGGCATGCATTTAGAAGTGTGGAGTTGATTTAGTGCCAGGAGCTCTGCTATAGTGTGAAGTTTTAACAAATGGGTCAACAAAAAGTATATATAAATCTGCGTTCTTTTCAATGTAGCATCTGTGTATTGTTATTGAATCCCTGGCAGAGTCACTTTAAAGCTAGATTTATATTTTAAAGTCTCAAAAAAGAAGAATTAAAACTGCAGTGGAATATATTGCTTTATTCAGTCTTTATTTGATGGAAAGAAAACATCTGTAACTGTCTAACTTCATAGATCAGCCTACCCATGGCTAATATTAGTGCCCCAAAGAGAGAGTTGAGCAGCACTGTAATACACTTGAGATTGTCCAAATGTACACACATTATAAAAGCAGCACAGTGAAATATAATGGTGTTTTAGTTATACCAGCATTTCAGGTCCAAGCCAAAATGTTTGTTGAAATGAAACTTTTTTTTCTTCACCTCATTTGGCATGCCACTCTTTCATTTTGTCTCCTCCAACGATCCCCATAATGATGTCCGCACATTATGTTTTATTTGATTTTGCAACTTACATATGTTGTGGTTTAAGTGACGACAAAAATTTCACTCTTTTTTTTTTTTCCAAGGCGTTTCAGCGCACCCGGTGTTTGTCTGGGTCTTTATTTATTTTATTGCTTTGCTTCCTTCGTCTTTACCCTCCTTACTGCCTGGGTATTGTTTATGACATCAGTTTTTATGATTATGATTCCTGCCAGCATTCTTCTTTGTGTAAGTCATCCACTTTGTCTCTTATAATTCAAGTGGCAGCAGCTATATTTTTTTTTGTAATTGATGTCATATTAAATGTCCAAGTATTATGAAATGGATAACATGAACAGAGATGCATTGGCAGTACTACAGAAGCCACAGGCAAGCCATAATCACCAATTCCCACTCCAT